>NC_059372.1:16520491-16820491 GCF_019703515.2 Myxocyprinus asiaticus | reverse complement strand
GCCTCAGACCCTGGTCCATTCTCAGAGCTCTGCTGTATAAAGTGATCCGTTCCTGTGGTCTCTCCATTTCCCCCACCGCAGGCCTGCAGGTGATCACCGGACTTCAGTAAACCATCTGTTCCATTCTCTGTGGCCCCAGTCTGAGCAGACCCAACATTGCGGCTCTGATCCATGCCGACCACCTCCTCGTGCTCTGGACCAAGGCCTGGGAAACCTCCCTGGTACTGCAGGAGCTGAAGGGAGCCAGTCTGTCCCTGTCCTTCCGTGGTTGAGCCCCCATTGCAGTCGGCTCTGTGTTGGCCATGGTGGGCATGATGGTGGTGGATGTGGCCATTACTGCCAGGCGATTCTGTCTTCACAACCTGCAGACCCATGTACGCCCCATCAGGGGAGTTATGTTCTAGTAGGTGGCTCTTCTGGCCAGAACTCTGCCTAGCCTGCTGGGTCTGGGGTGGCTGTGGTGCGTCATGAAGGAAGAAGCTTGGAGATTGGTTTTGGTGAGCTAGGTTGTTCATTGCCTGGCTATAACCTACTGCTGTGGCACCAGAGGAGTAGTCCTGCTTTGCATCGATGGCACTAAAATCCATCTGCTCCAGTGTGGTGCTGGGACTCAGGCCCCCTCCAGAGGGCAGCAGAGAGGCAGCTGGGGTCAAGGTGAGTGAGTTCTGGCCACCTGAACCACTGGACACACTACAGCTAACTACTGCCCCCACTTGGTAGCTCCCCTCTTTGGCCAGCTGTTGTTCAAATGAAGTGTCCTCAGTCTTGATGTTTTTCACCAGCGCAGAACTGTAGCCATAGTTTGAATCAGATATAGATGGTGAGCGCTGCAAACCGTTAGTGCTAGCCGTTGAGGAGGATGAGGCACCGGATAAACCATTCTCCTGCTTTAATCCACTTCCCCCATATGTCTGGCCTTGCTTCGGGTTATTCAGGAAGCAGTCAGGATCAAAGTTCATAGCAGTTTCTGGAATTTTGATGCCGCCTGAGTCTAGGCTGCTGGAGAGAACAAGCTTCTCAGAGACACTGGATGCAGACAGCATGGACAGCCCATCTGCTCCAGGGCCACCTGCATCTGCTTTTCCACTACCAGGAAAGGCAAACTTGTGGCTGTCAGAGGTGACTGCTAAGATCAGGCTGTGGGAGGTGGCATCAGGTCCCATGATATGTGCATTGGGGCCTCCAGTGGGGGACATGCTGTAGACGGGGTCCCCAGTCACGTCAGACATGAAGACACTCTGGGATAGGCTGCTCATGACGGAGGCCACATGGCCCATGCCTGTCACTGCTGGGCTGTCAGCCATGTCCGGATCAGAGGTCAGCCCACTGCTAATGGACACAGGGGAGTTCTGGGTAGTGTCTGGCACTTCCACCTGATTGGTGGAGGAGACTTCAGTACTGTTCTGGTGTAGCAGTATAGGTTTGTGGACTTTGCCATTGCGTTTCTCACGTACACTCCCTCCTCCTGCACCCCCATTGTTCTTGCTGCTGTGGCTGTGTTCTATTTTACCCTCTGACACATCATTATTCTGGAGCTCAGAGTGGCCACTGCTGTAGCCACTCGAGCGAGGGTCAACTTTTGGAGAGATTATGCGATGTTTGGCGCTGTTACATTTATGATGCACACTGCTCCCGGCGCCTGCACAGAAACACACACAAAAAACTACTTATTCACACAACTCATTAACAGTATCCACTATAACATTATCAACATTAGCTAAGTTACCTTAATTAATATTATTAAAGGGTTAGTTCACCCCAAAATAAAAAGTCTGCCATCATTTTCTCACCCTCATGTTGTTCCAAACCTGTATGACTTTCTTCCATGGAACAAAAAAGTAGAAAAAAACAGCCTCAGTCACTATTCGCTTTGTATTTAAAAAGATGCAATGAAAGTGAATGGTAACTGAGGCAGTCATTACATAGTCATAACATCTCCTTTTGTGTTCCATGGAAGAAAGATTTTTTTGGGGTGAACTACCCTTATTATTTAATTTAGAATCATACCTGGAGTCAAATGGATTTAATCCAGGATTAGTAATATACCTGTCCCTTTAATGACAATATCCAGTTTTAAATTAACATTATTGCCATTTGCAATATCAACAGAATGACCATTGTTATTATTAATATTTTCATTATCAACAGTATGCAAATGAACACAAACAGCACTTCCCCTTATTATTACTATAATACTATACATTCCTTTGCAACTTTATTCAAATATAAAAAATTATAAAAAATAAATCAAAATATTTTACTATTTTGATATTACACCACAATATAAGAGGTAATTTTGGCAAATTCTGTTTGTACATCACAAAATAATAAAGTAAGTGTGTCAAAGAATGATCCACATGATGTGTAAGGCATCATTTAATTTGTATGGCAATGCAATAAACTTGTATTGATTTTGATGCTTATTTATGAATGTTAAGAAACTTACAGATTAATTGAAGTCTTTAAAGAGGTCATTAATCAGCAGTATTAAACACAGCATGAGAAGCCAACCAAAAGCCTTGCTGTTTTTTTAATAAATAGTTGATTTTATTGCATCCTTGGCAACTGAATTTTATATGAACATACAACCAATGATATTCCATCCACCACGCATTCATTTGTTTTAAGCTTTCAAATCAATTTGAGTAACTGCACCCTATGAGAGCAACATCATGGAATTGTAAAGTGCTGTGTTGGATATTTGTGTTAAAGTACAAGATGAAAATTTGTCTGTGTATACTTGTGCAAAAAGACTGCCCAGGCCTTTAAGAGGAACATTGCGCCCTCCAGTGGTGTCACTGAAACAGACAGCTCAATAAATCAGTACATATCTAAAATGCTCAGCCTGGAGTTCTATACTCTAATTAGACATTCAGTCTGAAAGGCGGAGACTATCCTTCTGCTATCTGGAAACATCTTTGTGTTTCTGTGTTTAAAATCTGCCTGCATATCTCTGTTTTTCTATTTTTGTTTGTTTCACATTCAATATTGCCAAATCATCAATACACAGAAAAAAACAATGCCAGAAAAGTAAAGATGAAAAAATAAGGTGTCAATAGTATAATATAGTAATAATAATTTTAAACAATAAACTATATAAAATAAATAAAATGTTAATAGAAATTATGATTACTCTGTTGTACAGACAAGGAATGAATGGTTTCTAAGGGTGTCCCATTCAAATATAAATTTTGCTGTGGCAGATGCATAAGTTACAGTGGGGGAAAATGTGGGTGTTTCAAAGTATTTCTCTCTTGTATCTTGAAATTTATGGCACTGAAAGTGTAACTTTGTCTCAAACTCACCAGAGTCACCGTGGCATGTTCTTCCTTTGGGATTCATGTTTGTTTGTCTTTTTCTATGGCTAGACTGTGATCACTGAGCCTGTATTTGGTAAGGATCCATCTCTGCTTTGTAAAGATGTTCTGCTACATGATACTTTGTGGTTAGGGCTCTATAACATTCCAATTTACTTTGATTTGTACTTTTGTTTTCTCAACGAAACTTAAAATCCCCTCGCACCCCAGCCCTCCTGTCTGTCCCTTACCCAGTGTGCCCGTGCAGAGGCAGTTGTGAGTCCGGGGAGGAGGCTTGGTCTGGTGGCTGTCCAGTATCTGCTGCACTAGCTGCTCCACAGAGAAGCCGGAGCTGCTGTTCCCATTGCTGCAAGTCCACTTGATTCCATGAACTACCGAGGGAGAGAGGAGACATAGTCGTCAGCCCACCAGCCGAGCCGTCCACCCCTCCCCCACCCCGCCTGTGCACTACATCCCTGATCTTACCTCAGAGACCCACTTCATATGAAACCACTTTGCCCCCTCTTATAGAGAAAAAGAGTACTTTATTTCTCTTAAGTCTACTTTCTGTTTTGACCTGAGACAGGAACATGGAAATTTCAAGTGGGCTTGTGCTGTTAAAGGTGACTTTTTCAGCAAAAGTCTTTTGCTTTCTTCTCTCACTTCAGCCAAAACAAAAGCCAAGCACTTAGAAAGTATTTACACTTGGTCACTTTTAGTGCCCGACCGATATATCGGTCGGCCGAAATTATCTTTATTTTAATAGTCAGCATTTGACTGATTCTAAACAGTTGTACTGATGTTTATTTAACTATTTGTTTTATTTTTATTTATTCTTTATTTTAATGGTCAGCATTTGACTGATACTAAACAGTACTGATGTTTATTTAACTATTTGTTTTATTTTTATGTATTCTTTATTTTAATGGTCTGTATTTGACTGATACTAAACAGTATTGATGTTTATTTAGCTATTTATTTTATTTTTATTTATTCTTTATATAAATGGTCAGCAATTGACTTATACTAAACATACAGTACTGATGTTTAAGCTATTTATTGTATTTGTATTTATTCTTTATTTTCTCAGTGTTCATTTCTAGAATTTGTTGACAGTGTATAATAATAATGTCAAATATTCTTTGATAAAAATATTTGTTTAAGAAAGCAGTACCTTTGCATAGTCATTTCCATGCAAAATCGGTGAAAAATCCACATAGAAAAGGTCTGTTTTCATTCCAGCTCAAAAATTAGATATATCGGCCACTGTATCAGTAATCTGTGAATTTTCCCTCTCTAAAATCGGTATCGGTCTCAAAAATCCCATATCTGTCGGTTTCTAGTCACTTTATATGTTTTTACTGATTGGATAATTTCATTATCCAATAACGAAAAGGGCAAATGTAAATGCCTTACAAGACACATTCGAGATGGATTCAAGATGGTTGCAATCTGAGATGCATCTGGTTGTTCAGGCCACACACATAAACTTTTGACATGAGCGAGCAATCATGGATGAGACACATGGAAAACAATCGCAAAACTCAAGCACTAACTGACATATGTGGTGAAAAAACAGTAAGAAACAAAATGATCTGAAATCATAGCAAAATTTTGCTGTATGGCTTTAGCATCATCGCAGAAGTTAACTCTTTGCATATCAATTGGGACTAGTAGATCTGATTTTTGTTTTGTTTTGTGGAGACACATTTATGTAGATGCAGTGGCAGACTGACCTTTGGGAGATCCGGGACTTTTCCCGGTGAGCCGGCCGCAAAATTGTGCCGCATGGGCCTCCGCGTTATGCAGAACGCGCCACAAAACGGTGCCGCGATATGTGGAAGGGGGCAGTGATATGCAGAAAAGGACAGCTTTTGTATGTAAAATCCCGGGCCGAATTTTCTTCCCAGTCCACCCCTGTGTAGATGTGTAAATGGAATGTGCAAACCCAACCAGATAGCAATCCGATTGATCAAAACGCACTTAGACAATGTGCTTTTCCACCTAGAACTTCTGTTTATCACAAAAACCTCTGTTGCAATTACCATTTCAAGCTCAGCCCCACAATCCTTTGAGAAAAAGAACAACAATAACAACAACTAGAACAGTCAAAACAGCAAACGATAAAAAAAATCATAACAAAGAAATGTTTGTACCTCTCAAGACGAATGCTATTTATAATATCAAACAACATCAAGCAACCTTATTACGGCTTGTGCATGCTTTGCTTCCTAAGTGAATGTAACTGAGGCTGAGGAGAGATGACATGTTCAAGCGAAACAGAGGGGAGGAAAAGAGAGGTAGAGAGAGAGAGAGAGAGAGAGAGAGAGAGAGAGAGAGAGAGAGAGAGAGAGAGAGAGACAAAAATAGATAAAAGAGACAAAAGCGTTTGGCTTGAACTCGCAAACAGTGCTGCGTCGCCAGCCAGAGCCAGCAAAACAGTTGTCACGCACACAGCAGGTTTCTCTGCTCTGCTGAGCTCTTCCACTCTGTGCTTGGCCAGAGAATCACAGCGGCGTTCAATAAGCCATTACACCAGCATGACCATGCTCGAACAGACAAATCAATCTCACAGCTGGAGTCTGAACCAGACATAGCACAAGGCAGGTCATGTAGGGCAAGCTGGTTTGGTGGATATGGCATGACATCAGCGGGAGGCATCAGCTGTGAGGATTTGAAGGAGAAGATTCCTCTGAGTTAGACTCACTGGGATTCTCCAACACAGTCCACAGTAGCTTGCTGTTACTAATGCTGTTCTTCAAACTATCGGCAATTGCTCCTACAGCCTATCTGGTGATGTACTTTGTGTCTGCTCTACCACACACAGATACAGAGTTTCATCTCTGCATGTTGGTGGAGAATGAAATGTATGTATGTCCTTAGTGCAGTGGTTCCCAACTGGGATGCATGCACATTTGGGGGTACACAAGAAAATATTTATAATGGCAGAAAGTATATCTCATTATACATATACTTAATAATCATACATGCATGCATTACAAGCATTACTGATATTAGCTGTTCAAGCACAAAATTGCCATTCCTTTCATCTAAAGATGACAAATACTTTTCATCAAACTCTGTTATGAATGATGAAATTATCAAACAGTTGCACGTGTTTCCTTAATTGTCATGAGCGAATATTTGCCAGCTGTAGCCTACATACAGAAGTGAGAATGATTAAAAAGTAAAACTGTTCCCCATTAATCCCAATTTTTCTTAACTTCATGCAAAATTTCAGGCCCATCCATATTACTAAAAAATGTGTTAATGTTAATGTAAAAAATGTTAAAATGTACCTAAATATTTTTTGATGCACAAAGCGAAAATTTCCATGTGCATTTGGTAATTATTACAAATTCTGAAAAATATCCTTCTATTAGTGAGACTATGAAAGAAATGACAATGACAAATCAAATGAAATAAAAAATGTACAAATAATCAAAATACTAAAGTCAAAACAATCAAACTATAACATTTAACTCTGATCTGAAAAAAGGAGTCATTAAATTTATAATTAATTTATAATTTTTTTTTAACATTACCCTAGTTAAGATCTAAGGGTGTGCTTAATTATTATTAATATATAATTATATTAATAAAATATTATGAGATTAATTAATAAAATTAAAGGGGTTCATTATAATTATTGATATATTATTAATTATAAGTGTTTACCAGACAAAAAAAGTTTGCTGTTTAAACATCAGCCAACTTAAAGGGATAGTTCACCCAAAATGGAAAATGTTCTTATCATTTACTCATTCTCATGCCATTTAAGATGTATATGACTTTCTTTCTTCTGCTGAACACAAATGAAGATTTTCAGAAGAATATCTCAGCTCTGTAGGTTCAAACAACGCAAGTGAATGGTGATCAGACCTTTGAAGCTCCAAAAAAGGAGATAAAGTCAGCATAAAATTAATTCATGCGACTGAAGCGATCCATTTGGTTTGGGTGAGAAAATATAAATATAACTCCAATATACCAAAATATAACTCATTTTTCACAGTCCATCTTGCCATTTCAGTCTCTAAGCACAATCACGATTTCAAGCTTGATTACACTTCCTAGTGCTTGACACATGCACAAAGCTCTAGATGGCACTGTAGGAAGTGTAATCGAGCTTGAAATCATGATTGCCAAGGAGAATGCTGTCAAGATGTAAAAAGGTGAAAGTTTGGAAAAGGAGTTATATTTTGGTCTGTTCTCACTCAAAACCAACTGGATCACTTCAGAAGACATTGATAAAAACTCTGGAGTCTTATGGATTATGTTTCTGCTGACTTTATCTGCTCTTTGGAGCCTCAAAGGCCTGATCACCATTCACTTGGATTGTATGGACTTACAGAGCTGAAATATTCTTCTAAAAATATTTGTTTATGTTCTGCAGAAAAAAGAAAGTCATACACATCTGGGATGGCATGAGGGGTGAGTAAATGAAGAGAGAATTTAATTCATGTGTGAACTAACCCTTTAAAGTCTAAGGAGGTACTTAATTATTATTCATATATTATTATATTAAAACTATATAATTAGAACAATTATTATAATAAAGAGGCTAAATATAATTATTGATACATTATTAATTATAAGGGTTTAGCAGACAGAAAAGTTTGGGAATCCCTGGACTCAGTGTTGCTGACAACTCAGCTGACAACAGATTCTGCTTCACCAGCTACATCCATGTCCAGAAGCACTTCACAAGTGTATCTTCAGGAAACATAAACTATATCATATATCTCAAACTCTGCTGTGTGTGTGTTCAAAACCGCTGGATGATCATCTGCAAATGCAGAAGTGAGGGGGGGCTTCAGGCATGGCTGCTCTTTGTTCTATTACATCAGCAGAGAGGAATGAATCAGGTTGGTCCACTCATCTCTCCTGCTGTATTGTGATTAAGCAACCCTTGCCTTAAGTGACCTGTCATCTGACCTCCTCTCCACACGTCTACTTAAAGTCAACAGGAAACGGCATTCACGATCCATTTTACTTCTGTAATCAGACATATTTGCAAGTGAAACAGGATATTCAATGAGAAAGAATCTAGGGCTGGACTTTTGGATTTTTCAGGAATTTATTTGACCAGGAAACGTGGGAGGCATTTGGAGGGGAGGGAATTGTAAAATAAGAGTAATTGGTGATGTCAGCCAAAAAGCAATGTTTTTTTCAGAGGCAGAACAAGATATTACATTTTGAAAGATTATGAAGACAAACATTATTTTCAGTGGAATAATGTGCAAAAAATAGGGTAAATTTTGATATATCATTTTTGGCATCATGGGATCGTGTTACATTTTCTATTATACAGTATGTTTAGGAAGGTTGGACACTATAAATAACATGCTAAACAGTAAAACTATCAACATTTAAATATGAATCAATTAGTGAATTATTGCTGGTTATAGAAATACACTATTTAAAATAACATTATATGTTTCTAATGATGCAATATGGTTGAATTCAAGACAGTCAAAGGGCTCACTGCTTTAAACACATCTCAGTACTGTAGCTTTGTAGAGAACTCCAAAATCAGCCTCCATAATAGAGCTTGTAGTTACACTACAATGATGAAACAACATCATATCATGCAATAGTGATGACATAACCTTACCATTGCTGCATTTCTATGGTACTTGATGCAAGATCATTGAACAATTTTTAATGTAGAGAGACAGCAACTTCTGCTCAACCCATCAACAGTTACAAAGTACACAGAAGTCTTTCTCTAAGGACCACAAGAATCCCGAGTGAGTCAGTCGAGGCATGCACCATTCCTTATGCACTCATCCTCTCCCAGCATGAAACACACCTCTGTCCTGTAAATTAATGCAGACTGTTTATGTAAGATATGGGTCACTCAGGGGAACATGTTCGGTTTGTATGTATAATGCATACATGAATTATGCATGGCTAATATTGTTTACAATTTGTCTGCTTGCTCAGTTCTCTGACTATCAGTGGACTGCACACTTGCTGTCTCAACACTAGGTGGTACTGTTGCTCTATAGATAAGCTTGAGTCATAGATGGTGGTTTTAAGTTTATGAGGGTAAATCTTGCAGCCCTATTAGCCTAGTCTCGGGCGCGTTGGGGCCAGTGGAAGACATCTCGCACCTTTGCCATTGTCTACACCATTTACTAAGTTAACGACTTGCATGCATTATGGAAAATGGTTTCGATGTGTAGATCAGGCATCAGGTGTAATAAATGCATTAGTTCACAACACGTGTCTTAAAGTCAATGTGAAAGGAGGGCTCTTAAGTGATTGCCACAGGAGCTCTTAAGGGGATCGTAACAGGTGGCAGTGTTTACAATGTCATCTGAGCTCGTCTGTATTCCCCTCGCAGAAAGCCCACGTCTGAAAGTGCTGACGCGAGGGATCTGATTCATATATTCATTACCTTGACAGCCCTGTCCTAGTTCAAATGATCAATGCCAGCCATCACATAAAGAGACGTGTCCTCACAATACTCAGGGTAAACATGATTATATGCATGCTGTCGCTGTTGTTTTTTTTACTACATACTCATTAGACATGTTTCCTCTGGTCAGTTCTGTGACCTAGACCTAGCGTAGACAAAAACATAAACACTGTTTAAGTATATAGCTTGAGTGAGGCAGCATTGTTTAGTGGCTGGACGTGTGAAGAGATTTCTGGTGAGTCAGACAGTCTTCCGCCCACTCACTGGCATCAATCAATATATCACTGCCCTCCTCGACTGACTGACTGGAAGCCAAAGTGCTTTATCACTCTGGACAGTGAAACGCAGACAATAGGCTCCACTGACCCAGGGACACCTGGGCTCCTCGGTGTGGCCACGTGCAGCGAGGTAATAATCATGTCAAGCTTGACATAGAGACTTGTGAGGATTGCTCTCTTGTCCTGCTATGAAAGAGGGCATGTGTATGCCAGGTGAAACTGAGCTGGGACTTTTGTCGAACAGACACATCTTATCAAAAATCATATGATGAGAACAGCAACAGGCTTGCTTTAAGAATGAAAACAAATTACAATGACAAGAAATTAATAAAAACTCTGGCTCTGTTCAGACCGCAGCTGAATGTGGCCCAAATCTAAATTTTTGCTCAAATCTGATTTTTTGTAAGGTTTTTCACATAACATTTTAAATGTAGCCCATACCCACTATTACATAAATCTACCTCTGTCTGGTATCTTTTCATGTGCATATTTGACTATTTTCATGTAAATCAAACAAATTGCTGAACCCAACTTCCTTGAAAAGGAACAAAATTTGTTAAGATACGACTTGCAATTAAATGTTTTATGTGTGACTTTCTTCTGCTGAACACAAACAAAGATTTTAAAAAAATATCTCAGCTCTGTAGGTCATCACAACGCAAGTGAATGGGTACCAAAACTTTGAAGGTCCAAAAAGCACATAAAGGCAGTGTAAAAGTAACCCATAAGACTCCATTGGTTAAATCTATATCTTCAGAAGTGATATGATAGGTGTGGGTAAGAAACAGATACATTTTAAGTCCTTTTTACTATAAATTCTCCATCCTGGCCAGTAGGTGGCAATATGCACAAAGAATGCAAATTGCTAAAACCAAAAGAAGAAGAATGTGAAAGTGAGGATTGATCTTAAAAGGGACTTAAATATTGATCTGTTTCTCACCCACACCTATCATATTGTTTCTGAAGACATGGATTTAATCACTGGAGTCTTATGGGTTACTTTTACACTGCCTTTATATGCTTTTTGTAGCTTGCATTGAATGTACCTACAGAGCTGAGATATTTTTTTAAAATCTTTGTTTGTGTTCAGCAGAAGAAAGAAAGTCATACACATCTGGGATGGCATGAGGGTGAGTAAATTATGAGATAATTTTTATTTTTGGATGAACTATCCCTTTAATGTAAAAAATCACATTAAATCTGACCTTGCTGTTCACACTAAAGGCACATTGGGAAAAAAATAGAATACGTATTTGATTTATTTCAACATTTGAAAGTGACCCAGATCAAATCTGAAAATGTAAGATTCAGTGTGCTTGTGGCTGTTCATACTGTCATCCAGTTAACAGATCAGTGTCACATGTAAGGGAAAAAAATCTGATTTGGGCCAAATTCAGCTATGGTTTGAAAGTAGCCTTTGTGCTGTTACAAGTTAAAGGTACTGTAAGCCATTTTAGCCATTCTGGAACTTCCACCAGACCTGTCGTGGAACTAGCCATGCCCATTTTCCCAAAACCTCTAAAGACACGCACGCACAAACATACACACTAGAGACCGTTTTTTTGGAGCAGATAAAGCAATTGGTCACTTTAAGCATTTCGCCATCTAACCATGAGGGTTTCGCGGGAGCAAGACACCGTACCAGTGCTTAAACGGTTCAATTTGGGCTGCCCTGTGAAAGGGAACACAAGAGTATGGCTGCTGCGTTGCGAGCTCTGACACAACATGGTAGTGTTTTGTTTGTTTTGTTTACAATTCTTATGTTTTTTGTCTTGGATGTTGTCTGCCTTATTGTCTACGACAGACAAACACTTTTGGACATTGGTTCAGCAATTACACACCGTAAACCGGACTTCAAATTCCTCAATGCCGACCCGCTGTTTACAAACACGCAAGCGGAGCCCTTTGTTTGGGCTGCCCGGCCACGGAAACGCAGGAGGAAAAGGGGAAACAGAGCCGGCATTCTCATCAGAGTAAGACGCCGCGCAAATCGACCCCCGCTACCCAGTGTTCTACTGGCAAATGTTCAGTCTCTGGATAACAAGCTCTGCGAGCTGAAAGCGCGGATCTCTTTCCAATGAGAGACAAAGGACTGCTGCATTATCTGCCTTACGGAAACTTGGATGTCTGCGGAGATTCCAGACTCAGCCATCGAACCCGCGGGGTTCTACGTGCACCGAGCGGACAGAGCGAAAGACCTCTCAGGTAAAAGCAGAGGTGGTGGTGTATGTTTTATGATCAACAAATCCTGGTGTGATCAGAGGAACGTACATTCTATCAAGTCTTCTGCTCTCCTGATCTGGAATTTCTCATGCTTCTGTGTCGACCATTCTGGCCACTGAGGGAATTCACAGTGATCATTATCACTGCTGTGTACATCCCGCCACAAGCCGACACAGGCCGGGCACTCAAGGAACTGTATGGATTATAAGCAAGCAGGAAACCGCGCACCCTGAGGCCACGTTCATTGTGACCGGGGACTTTAATAAAGCCAGTTTCAAATCAGTCGCACCAAAATACCACCAACACATAAGTTTCAACACACGAGGGGACCGGGTTTTGGACCATTGCTACTCTCCCTTCCGGGATGGCTACAATTCCCTCCCCCGCCCACCATTTGGCAAATCGGACCACTCTTCCATTCTGCTTCTGCCCGCTTACAGGCAGAAACTGAAACAGGAAGCACCCACCCTGAGAACGATCCAGTGCTGGTCGGACCAATCAGACTCTACGCTACAAGACTGTTTTGATCACATGGACTGGGAGATGTTCCGGTCCACCTCTGATGATGACATCGAGCTTTACGCTGATAGCATAATGTGTTTCATCAGAAAGTGCGTAGAGGACGTCGTTCCGACCAGAACAATACGGATCTATCCGAACCAGAAGCCATGGATTAATAGCGATGTTCGCGCGGCACTTAATGTGCGGACTTCTGCTTTTAATTCCGGGAACGCAGAGGAGCATAAACAAGCCAGTTAAGCCAGTTATTCTGTTATCAGAACAGCAAAACGTCAGTACAGGAACAAGATTGAAGGACAGTTTAACACCACCAACTCTAGAAGCATGTGGCAAGGAATTAACATCATCCAGGACTTTAAAGGGAATAAAAACTGAACACTGCTGCATCTCTCCCGGATGAGCTAAATACTTTTTATGCTCGTTTTGAGGGAAATAACACCGCCCTCGTGGAGAGAGCTCTCGTGGCCGAAGCTACAGAGGTTAGTTCACTCTCCGTCTCTGTAGCGGATGTAATCCGATCCTTCCGACGGGTGAATATCCGCTAAGCCGCGGGTCCAGACGGCATTCCGGGCCGCGTCATCAGAGCGTTTTCGAACCAACTGACTGGTGTTTTTACGGACATTTTCAACCTTTCCCTCTCTTTGTTTGTAGTCCCCACATGCTTCAAAACATCCACCATTGTGCCTGTTCCAAAGCAATCCAAAATCACTTGCTTAAATGACTGGTGTCCTGTTGCTCTGACCCCCATCATCAGCAAATGCTTTGAGAGACTAATCAGAGATTTCATCTGCTCTGTGCTGCCTCTCTCACTAGACCCATTGCAGTTTGCTTACTGCAACAACCGCTCCACTGATGATGCCACTGCATCTACAATACACACTGCTCTCTCCCACCTGGAAAAAAAAACACTTATGTGAGAGTGCTGTTTGTAGACTACAGCTCAGCATTCAACACCATAGTGCCCTCCAAGCTTGATGAGAAACTCCGGGCTCTGGGCTTAAACAATTCGCTGTGCAGCTGGATCCTGGACTTCCTGTCAAGCAGACGCCAGGTGGTTAGAATAGGCAGCAACATCTCCTCATCACTGACCCTTAACATTGGAGCCCCACGGGCTGTGTTCTCAGCCCACTCCTGTATTCCTTGTACACACATGACTGTGTGGCAACACATAGCTCCATTGCCATTATTAAGTTTGCTGATGACATGACGGTGGTAGGTCTGATCACTGACAATGATGAAACAGCCTACAGAGAGGAGGTGCACTCAACGTCAGTAAGACAATGGAGCTTGTGGTGGACTTCAGAAGAAAAGACAGAGAACACAGTCCCATCACCATCAATGGAGCACCAGTGGAGAGAGTCAGCAGCTTCAAGTTCCTGGGTGTCCACATCACTGAGGAACTCACATGGTCCATCCACACTGAAGTCGTTGTGAAGAAGGCTCATCAGCGCCTCTTCTTCCTGAGACGGCTGAGGAAGTTTGGAATGAACTGCCACATCCTCACACGGTTCTACACCTGCACTGTAGAGAGCATCCTGACTGGCTGCTTCTCCGCCTGGTACGGCAATAGCACCGCCCACAACCGCAAAGCACTGCAAAGGGTGGTGCGAACTGCCAGACACATCATCGGAGGTGAGCCTCCCTCCCTCCAGGACATACAGGTGCATCTCAATAAATTAGAATGTCGTGGAAAAGTTCATTTATTTCAGTAATTCAACTCAAATTGTGAAACTCGTGTATTAAATAAATTCAATGCACACAGACTGAAGTAGTTTAAGTCTTTGGTTCTTTTAATTGTGATGTTTTGGCTCACATTTAACAAAAACCCACCAATTCACTATCTCAACAAATTAGAATATGGTGACATGCCAATCAGCTAATCAACTCAAAACACCTGCAAAGGTTTCCTGAGCCTTCAAAATGGTCTCTCAGTTTGGTTCACTAGGCTACACAATCATGGGGAAGACTGCTGATCTGACAGTTGTCCAGAAGACAATCATTGACACCCTTCACAAGGAGGGTAAGCCACAAACATTTCACACACCATTGCACTTGTGTATATGCTTGTGTGACAATAAAAGTGATTTGATTTGATTGATAGGCAGAAAGTCTTCTGATTGGCTAAACAAAAATCTGATCTTTTACCCCGCTGTTTACCGAGCTTAGGGCTGTTAGAGAGACAGGTGTGATATTTTTATGGAACCTATTTCAGTGATATCTGACAGATAATAGGGATGTTTGCTGCATGGCATTTAATAAAAAAATCATTACAGCACCTTTAAGTATCATTTTCTAAGGATATAACTTGAATTAGTACTGATGTCTCTCATAGCCTTTTCTATACTGTGAAACATTGTATTCTTAACCAGTACCTTTGTTTTGTTTTCCAGTACAAATATCTAAACATCCTTAAAACAAGATACATTTACCTGAGAAGCAAAACTGGTATATGTAATACCATGGTATTAAGACTTGTTTTCAGATATTGTATTTTGAATATGTATTAAAGATGGGTAACAATTAAAAAAATATGTATTTCAAGATACATAACATATCGTACGTGTATTTTGTCGTGTTCCATTGGCAGATTTTTCCACTTAATTTAAGCATAAACCTCACTATTTTTTTTTTCTTAATCTCTAACAGCCATTTTTTTTTTGCAGTATATGAACACATAAAAAGTTAAAGAGAAGAGACAGTCAATGTAAACAGTTTAGTAACTGATGGAATGTAATTGGATACTCACACATGGGCTTCAGCTGGCCAATGAGCTCCTCCTTTGTCCACTTGGCCCATTCCTTCTTGTCTGTGTTGATGGAGCACAGGATGGGCCCGCATGGCTTCCCACAATCCTCGATGGCTGGCACATTCAGGTAGTGGACCAACACAATGTCTGGATTCTGAGGAAAGAGAGAGGACAGAGAGAAAGAAAGAAAGAGAGAAAGAAGGAGAGTGGTGAGTGGCGGTAGTACAGGACGAATGCAAAAGGCAGACAGGGAATCTGCGTGAGAGGAAATTTAATTAGGGAAGTATATTAAACCACCTAAATTAAATTTACAATTTCAGTCTACATTGTGCTTAACACATGTATATATAATGTGTAATGAATAATGATGCTGTAAGAAGAATGCTCCCTGGTCTTGATAAAGAATTTCACCAGTAAATGTGAATAAGTACTATATTTTGCTAGATAAGCATACAGTACCACATATAAAAATGTAAAAATAGCAAATACAAAAAATTAAATTTTATGGAGTCAATATGCAAGGTCATGGTCATGTGCATTTATTCAGTGTGGCATGCAATATGCATCTGTGTCTAACACAGTAGTGTGTATTCATCAAAGCAGAATAATGAGAATAATTTCTGTGCTGGTGTCACCATTGTCCCCTTCACTTCTGCAAGGGGCATCAGGACCACTATTTAATTTACCAAGACTCTTTAAGATATTCCACTTTCCCAGCCATGTTAGACAACTAGATTACAGCAGGGACATCGTCAGGGTGGATAACTGGAAACATTGTCTTGGGCCATGTGGGGAGGGGGGTGGGTAGGCTAAACGTGTCTTTACACTGCTGGGTGTATGGAGGCTGGGGCCCACCTTTATGTCTAAAGCAATATCTAAAGTATGATTTTGAGGTAATTTGATCTAACATTTAATAATTTTAAATGATCACATCTAAACATTTTAAATGATCACATTTATTTTGAGACAAAATACTTATTTGTCATTTTCAGTTTTAAGGTGATTAAATCAAATATTTTTTAATAATAGTCCAATAAGTGAAAGGCTAGTATTTGGGGTAAAAAGCCCCCATTGCAGGGGCTAAAGGCCCTTATAAAACACATTGTTTTTTAAAGTGGGGCAAATAGATTTGTTATGAAGAATGTTCAAAGTGGGCTCACATTGACTGATCCAATCACAATGGAGATTAGTTTGTTTATAGAGTACTTAAGATGTTATGAAATGCTCAAACCCATGAAATGGTTAACCCTTTTCTAAAGTGGTTATTTTGAATAATCATTATCATAATTTGTTACTCAAAAAACCATTTGCCTAACACGATATATTACTGTAGCCTCACTGGGGGCTCCTTCGCCACCTTTTAAAAATAAAATAATTTTAATTAAAACAACCTTTCGTAATTATTTTTATTCTTATTTTTTTATACAACAAATTGTTTCTCCATCAATATTCAATAAAAAGATTATTTATTTGTTTTAATCTTGAAACACACATACACACAAAACACATTTTCCTTAAAGTGTGCCTTTAGCCCCATTGTACCTTATTTATAAACAAATTCTGTCGTATTATAGGCAGCAAGTGTTGGCTTGATATATTTTGACAGCTTATGAATAAAAGTGTTGTTTAAAAGCATATCTAGCCAGTATGAATAACATCAATTCTGTTATGTAATCATAAATAGCGCTGATTACAAAGCGTTGTAAACAGTCAAAGAACAAGCGGTCCCCTGTCACTACGGAGATTACACACATTTGCACAAAAGCCCACACTTTCCAGCACACCAACATTTTATTTTCAAATGAAAAACAAAGACATGGGACACATACACAGACTGAAGGCATATCTTTACATTGAAAGCCATGAAGAAAAAAATGGCCCCTTTCATTAGCATTTTTATTAGTTTTATAAGCATTATGTGCTGAGTAAATTGGGAGCTGTAGCTCTGTGCTGCCTCCCAGCCTGTAACATTATGCTTCGACATACACGCGCAAAATCAACGCACACTGCATGCTCAGTGGGGTAATACATTGTAGTGCATCGACGCAGAAGAAAACTATGAGAAATTGAACAATTCCATGCAGAGCGACTTAAATCCAGAATCTACACTGGCATTCCTCTGAGCTATTAAGAAATTCGGACTGGTGCCAGCAAGACTGAGTTTGTCGCATCTGGCAAATCTTAACTGCGGGGGAAGCACAGTGAATCTCCTCTTTTTGAGGGAATGTTCTATGACCGCCATGGAAACCTCCATTGTTCTTCAATATAACCAACTCTCTACACTTAAAATTATAATACTAATCAAGATGCATGTTTCTGGTTCACCAGGTCACATGAAGCTTAATTCAGGAACATTTGACATGGATGTCAACAGCCGTGTGTAGGACTTTACCAAAAATGTACAAATGCATTTTATGCAGATGATGACCCCGACAATTATGTTTCTAATAATGTGTAATGTATTATCCATGTTTAGTCCAAGTGTTTGGTGTGTAATTGTAAGGAGGAGGCGAGAAGCAGCTTTCCTGGTTCAGGTAAGGATTTATTTTCTCTCTCTGCAGCACAATTATAGTCTCACAGTCTTTACGTTATGCACTAAGTTAATCCACAATCACACACCGCTTTACAAAATCAACTCTCATCATTTGTAATAAAACTCTTTTCTTCTTGTTCGGGTCTGTGGTGCCCAGGCTCTCTCTCTCTTCTACTTGCGGTGTGGCTCTATTTATACCGCTCTCCCCATGCTCACTGAAATTAGAGACAGGTGTTAGACATAATTTAGCTCAGGTGCAAGCACCCTTACCGCTTTCTCTCTCTCCAGAGAGATGCTTGACCATGCCCCCGCTGCCACATATCCCCACCGCCCGACTCAGGCCGGGGCGGCATCCGGCCTGCCTACCACTCCCCCCCATTCCTGGAAAGGAAGTCGGCGACAGCCATCTGCGCCCCCGGTCTGTGGACCACCTTGAACTTAAACGGCTGAAGAGCCAGGTACCAACGGGTGATCCGGGCATTGGTATCTTTCATGCGTGATCGGAACTGAGGGTGAAGGCCCGCCCCAACAGGTAGTATCGGAGAGTGAGGACCGCCCACTTGATGGCGAGACACTCCTTTTCTACGGTGCTGTACTTAGTTTCCCTAAACAAGAGCTTACGGCTAATGTACAGCACTGGGCGCTCCTCCCCCTCCACCACCTGCGAGAGTACAGCCCCCAGCCCCCTGTCTGAAGCATCTGTCTGTAAAACAAAAGGGAGAGAGAAGTCAGGTGAATGTAAAAGCGGCTCCCCGCAAAGTGCGGCTTTAACTTGCGTGAACGCCTGTTGACACTGCTCTGTCCACTGGACCGGGTCTGGAGCTCCCTTTTTAGTGAGATCAGTCAGCGGGCTGGTGACGTCCGAATAATTTGGTACAAACCTTCTATAATAGCCAGCCAGCCCCAGGAACTGTCTCACCCCCTTTTTGGTCTTGGGTCTCGGGCAGGTCGCAATCGCCGCTGTCTTATCAATTTGGGGACGCACCTACCCGTGGCCCAAGTGGAACCCCAGATACCGTACCTCCACCCGTCCAATCGCGCACTTCTTCGGGTTCGCTGTGAGTCCCGCTCGGCACAGCGATCTCAGAACTGCCCTCAGATGTTGCATGTGCCGCTGCCAATCATTGCTGTAAATGATGATGTCATCTAAATAGGCAGCGGTGTAAGCTGAATGTGGTCTGAGGATTCGATCCATGAGACGTTGAAACGTAGCCGGGGCCCCAAACAAACCGAACGGAAGTGTCACAAATTGGTGTAATCCAAACGGTGTGGAGAAGGCGGTTTTCTCACGGGAAATTGGTGTCAAGGGGATCTGCCAATTACCTTTTGTCAAATCCAATGTCGAATAAAAACGAGCAGTGCCCAACCGATCGAGCAACTCATCAATGCGAGGCATTGGATACGCATCAAATTTAGACACCGCGTTGACTTTTCTATAATCCACACAGAATCGCACAGACCCGTCGCTCTTAGGCACTAGAACAACTGGGCTGGACCAATCGCTGTGGGATTCTTCTATTACTCCCATATCAAGCATCGCATCCAATTCTTCCCGAACGATTTTCTTCTTGTGTTCGGGTAATCGATAGGGCCGGCTACGTACCACGACCCCCGGCTCGGTCTCGATGTGGTGATGGATGAGGTTTGTACGTCCCGGTAGAGGGGAGAACTCATCCGCAAACTCCTGTTGCAACCTAGCAACCTCCGCGGTTGACTCGGTGAGAGGTGGTCTCCGCAAATGACCAGGGTGAACTGTTTATGTTTTGAACTCACCTCCGGTCCGAGCTCCGCCTTCTCGGGAACCACCGTAGCCAACGTCACGGGAACCGCCTCCCTCCACAATTTCAGGAGATTGAGGTGGTATATTTGACGTGCGCCCCCTCTATCGGTTCGTTTAACCTCATAATCGAGATCTCCCACTCGTCGTGTGACCTCAAAGGGTCCTTGCCACTTGGCAAGTAATTTAGAGCTCGATGTGGGAAACAATACAAGCACTTTATCTCCCGGTGCAAATTCCCTTTAATAAAACTCTAAAGTCAGGCCAATCAGTCCCCAAAATCAGCGGATGGGTGAGGCGGGAACTAACCGCAGCCTCCACTCTATGCTTTTTCCCCAGGAATTTAATCGTCAGGGTCACCACCGGATACTTGTGAATATCCCCGTGTGCACATTTCACCTTCATCGTTTTAGTGGTGACCAATGCCTCGGGTTGAACCAGGCGTTGGTGGATAGTGGTTTGATTACACCCGGTGTCCACCAACGCTTGGTGAGTACCCCCCTTGACACTTACCAGTATCCAGTACGCTCCGGCCCGGTCGGGGGCAGCCTGTGGGAGGTCAGAGACCCGTACAACCGTCCCCAGCTCCATCAGAGGGCACTGATCTGGCTTGGGTCTCCGCACCTCCAGCAGGCCGGCCCAGGCGCTACGCCCGCACTTGCATCGGCGGGCGCCCCCACCTGAGGGGGAGAGCGGCGGGGCATTGGAGTAGGGGAAGGTGTCGCCTCCCACACCCGGGGAACTTGTCTCAGCGGCTGAAGTCCTCCTCGTCTGCGTGGGGCAGGAACGGGACCTGGAGAGAGAGCAGAACCAGAGGAGAGAGGGGAGGGGGAAGAGACAGAGGGAGGAGAGAAAATGTAGGAGGGCTCTTCCGCCCTCGGGATCGCCGCCATGTGGTCCTCCGCAAGCCGGACAGCTTCCTCCAACGATGCCGGGTGGTGGCACTGGACCCACTCCGCCGTCCCTTTTGGCAGTCGATGTGTGAATTGCTCCAGTACCACCTGACCGATAATTCCATCGACGTCGCGGTCCCCCACTAGCAGCCATCTTTGGCAGGCGTCACGGAGCCACTGGGCGAAGGCAAACGGGCGGTCGGAGCTCTCCAACTTCAAGCTCCAGAAGAGCTGACGATTTTCCTCCGGAGTGTGACCAACCCATTGCAAGATGGCTCTTTTTAAATCTCCGTAGGCCAGGAGGCTCGTCGCTGGCAGTTGTTGAGCCGCGAGCTGGGCGTCACCGGACAATAGTGGGATCAGTCGGGCCACCCATTGGCCGAGCGGCCAGCCCCAGGTCTCGGCGGTCCGCTCAAACAAATCCAGGAAGGCCTCGGGGTCGTCCGCCGCCCCCATTTTCTGTAAGGCAGGAGGGGGTAATGGCGCGGGAGTGTCCGGGGTTGTGGCTGAGGATGCCTCCTGGCTGAGGAGGCTCCGGATCGCCTGCCGGTCTTCGGCTTGAGCGTGCAGGAGTTCAACAAACCGGCGATCTTGATCTTGTCGGAGCTCAAGCAGTGTCTGCTGGTGGCTCTGATGTAGGCCAGCGAGGGCTTGGAGGATCTCCGCCAACTGGGAGGACTCTACGGGACGACTTCCATCCATCTTCAGCCCAAACTTCAATCCCGGGTTTCGGCACCAGTGTAAGGAGGAGGCAAGAAGCAGCTTTCCTGGTTCAGGTAAGGATTTATTTTCTCTCTCTGCAGCACAATTATAGTCTCACAGTCTTTGCGTTATGCACTAAATTAATCCACAATCACACACCGCTTTACAAAATAAACTCTCATCATTTGTAATAAAACTCTTTGCTTCTTGTTCGGGTCTGTGGTGCCCAGGCTCTCTCTCTCTTCTACTTGCGGTGTGGCTCTATTTATACCGCTCTCCCCATGCTCACTGAAATTAGAGACAGGTGTTAGACATAATTTAGCTCAGGTGTAAGCACCCTTACTGCTTTCTCTCTCTCCGGAGAGATGCTTGACCACGCCCCCGCTGCCACAGTAATTTATTCTCTTTTAAATTCCAGAGTGATGGTGTGAAGTATTTTTGGGTTATTTGCGGTTATAGTTCTCTTATGAAATTCATGATCAAAATATTCACTTTTTGAGCATGAAACTCACAAACCTTAGAACAATAGGTCGTAAATTAATTATCTTGAGGGGAGGACAGAAATGACCATGTGACCAAGCAAAAGACACTACTGATTGGCTCAAGACACCTTTGGGGTGCGGTTAATCCCCTTACTGAGCTAAATTCCTTCCATTAATTGTTGGAAAATGACACAGGCAAAAGTTTAAGCCATAAGCTAACCTTTATGCAAATTCCGTACGTATAATTGGTGATGAATGCTGGCAGTTGTAAATATACCCCGTCACAAAGTCGCTAATTCCCTACAACATACAAAGACAGACATTCATACATCAGCTTTTACAGAGAGAATCATGGTAACCACACCTGGTCGTATCACAATAGATTTGAAGCAAACCCTCTATTACACAGCACAGTTCACCACAGATTGACATTTCTTCTTTTAAAGAGCCTAAACACAACTGAATGGACTGCAGTTCACACTTAGAAAGTGCACTGACAAATTCTGCATATGACTAACAAACCTTGAACATTGACTACAGAAACTACATGACCAAAGAAGGCAACAGAACAAATCAAATGCTAAGTTCAGAGTGCTCAGAATCAAACAGTCCTGTAATTCAGAGCGAGAACTTTTGATTGAACTCTTCGCCCAGCACACTTGATATTCAAAGTGAATGTTTCAAGGTGTTTGAACAGCACCTTTGAAGGATTAAAAGCAAAAGATTTGATTGAAAATTTAAATCAATAGGAAGTCTGACTTTATGAGAGGATTTTAAGAGTAAGTTCTGTTGTAGTATTCTCTTTCATGTGGATGGTGCAAGCTTTGCTGCTGAAAAAGTCAGCTTAGACCAGCATGCATTTCCATGCTGGTCTAGGTGTTGGACCAGTATAACAATGCTGATCACTAGTAAACATGGCTGGTCAACCATCATGGTCTTTCTGATGAACCTGGTTGACAAAGGAAGGCATGCTGGTTAAGTTAGTTAACAGAATAGTTCTACCAAAAAAAACAAAATTCTGTTCTCTTTTATTCGCCCTCATGTTGTTCCAAATCTGTATTAATTTCTTTCTTCGGTGGAACACAAAAGAAGATGTTAGGCAGAATGTTTTAGGGTCTAGGGTTGGTAAAGTGGACGATCAGACATGGCTACTGCTGCTGTAGCTGTGAGCTTGTGGGAGCAGACACCAGTGCCCCAACCCCATATGGCATGAACAGCTGTGGTGATCACCAGGCCATGCCCTCAATCCTTAACCAGCATGAGAGCAGCCATATCACCCTGCAGCTCTTGCCTGGTTGCCCACTATAGCTAAGCAGGGATGAGCCTGGCCAGTACCAGGATGGGAGACGTCCTGGGGAAAACTAAGGTTGCTGCTGGAAGAGGTATTAGGGAGGCCAGCAGGAGGTGCTCACCCAGTGGCTCACCCTAATGCCCCAGTATAGTGATAGGGACACTATACTGTAAAAAGGCATCATCTTTCAGATGAGACATTAAACTGAGGTCCTGACTGTCTGTGGTCATTAAAAATCCCAGGACACCTCTTGTAAAAAGTAGAGGTGTAACCCTGGTATCCTGGCCAAATTTCCCCCATAGGCCCTTCTCAATCATGGCCTCCTAATAATCCCCATCCATTAACTGGCTGTATCTCTCTCCTCTCCACCAATAGCTGGTGTGTGGTGAGCGTACTGGTGCACTATGGCTGCTGTCGCATTATCCAGGTGGATGCTGCACACTGGTGGTGGTTGAGGAGAGTCCCCCTATACTATGTAAAGCGCTTTGAGTGCCTAGAAAAGCACTATATAAATGTAAGGAAATATTTTTATTATTAAAACCTAAAGACCCACGCAACTGGCCAAACATACATATATTCTCATATTCTCGCATATTTAGGTGAATCATGAAAAATTTAAAGAAAAAAATGTTCATATTTCACCACACAATCAAAAGAAATAGACAAGAAACTATATTTTTCATAAAAAATAGAGCCTATTTTATTAAGACCATTAAGATTTTTTCATTATATTCAAGACAATAAAGTACATTTGTACTTGTACACCTACCACAAATGTCAATATAGTACTGTAAAGCAAAAAATCTTGTTTTCATTACTATACTGCAGAAAAAATATTAATATATTATTTAAATTGTAAAGTATATTTTTAAAGTACAGGGCTAAAGGCACTTGTACTGAATTAATCATGATTTTGTTAAAAAATTATGGATTTATTCCACATACAGTATTGAGAATTTGGGCAAAATTATGCTTCATTGTCATGAAAAAATTTTCACAATACAAAAACCTCTTGATTCACTAAAAATAGACTTAATTTTATTCATGCAAAATATAATTTCCAATCTGGTTTCATAGAATCACATTACTATACCTCCATTTTTTCAAAATAATTTTTAACACTAAACACTTATTTTGTACCCTATTCCTCACACAATGTTATCTTATAAATCAGACTACTTTTATAATAGTGCATGATGTATAAGGCAATACATTTTAACTAGGGCTGTCAATTTAACGTGTTAATTTAGTGTGATTATTTTTTATAATAAATAACGCGTTAAAAAAATGAATGCAATTAATAATTTCCTGGACCGTGAAAAGGAATATTCCTACCATCGGAGCAATTCATGCATAAAGTACCACCTGTTTTCTCCAGGGAGCAGTAAGCGAAACTCCAGCTCTACTGACAATGCGTAGCTTAAACAGAAAACAAACACTATTCACCAACAGCAGACAGCACAAGATGAGGACGGACGTGTTCTTGCGTTTTAACACAGCTTGATGGAGTGCAAATCTGAATGCTGGGATCTCAAGGCATGTTTTTCTAAGTTTCAAACTACATTTAACTTGACACAGCGACCTAAAATCGGTATGTTTATGACACGATGCAACCAAAGTGAGACGTCTGAAAGCATCCGTCTGACGCAGGTGTACATTTACACGTAGACAAGTCCTAATAATAAATCTCAGACTGAATGACGAATTCAAATGCAAAATGGATTGCTGTGAACTGTAAGCCAATGTTTAGCTTATCTTCATAATGTGGAAATAAACAATATATTTGATTCTAAAGCCACTTTTTGTATTGTCTTATCAATGCTTTACACCTCTGCCACAATAACGTAACACATTTTATTATATAATTGTTTTTTTTAATAATATATATTTTATTTGTAACTATTTAAATGTAACTATTTATAATCATTTCATCATTATAAATAGATTTTTCTTTAAAGGCTTTCTCAGCAAATATTAATATATGCAATTAATTGCAATTAATTCAACTAATTAATCGGCATACCATGTAACTAATTTGATTAAAAAAATTTAATAGATTGACAGCCCTAATTTTAACATATGCATTACATCAACAACTACATTTACAAGTTTGTTTAAGTGTGATCAAATTGTGCAGTAGCACAATTGATAGAGCTTTTCACTTGCGATGTAAAGGACAGGAGTTCAAGTCCTGAAGAGCACACGAGTCAAAATGTGAGCCGAAAGTGACTTAGAAGCACCACAAAATGATGGGTAGGATGGTAGGTTTGGTTGATTTAAGAACATTAACCTTAAAAACCTCATCTGTTTGGGAGAAAATTAAACTATCTTTTAGCACCACACAGTGGACATTTCACCTAGAAACTGCTGTGATACATGTAAGGAACCACATAATATCAACAAAATTTCGACCCCAGTCGTGTAAATTTTCATGAGATGAGGCTGATCATTTCTGGGGTGAAATATGATGTGGATATTTCTTCTGTAAGATTCACCCATACAAGAGATCTTAAAAGAGTGAGCCAGAAGCATATGACGTCTACGGCTCACTCCTTTATCATTCCGTCTCTCTTTAGAGAGCATTTCCTCACCCACACAATCACACTCATACCCCCTCCAGACCCAGTGTCTCCTATTGGCGAACCAACACCATGAAAACTTGTTTTATAAATCAGGATCAGGATGCTTACCTTATTTAATTTCATTTCCTGCTGGCTGCACTCTTTTAATAACAAGTTTTCGTCCAACAAACTATACAAAGAGGCATAGGAGGAAACTTTCACCTGGATACTATTTTGTGGAAAAAATTAGATCTCATTAAAGTATTGATTAATTGTGCAATGTAATCTTTAGGCCATGTTTGTGGTACTCCTCCATTGAGGATCAGGGCTTGCTTCCAGGATTGTTGAAGATTGGATATAGTTGCAGTGTGTGCAGGTATTCAGGTTTGTGGAATTGCGCAAGCGGCATTTTTCATTATTAAAAGCATTCATTAGAGCTCAGCACCATGCGCCAGACTCATCTCTTGGGTGCAGAGGCATGTAGAACTTGTATTGCTAGTCCACAGAACCTGCATTCATTCCCCGACTTCATTGTTAAGGGCATTAAACACTAAATGAAGGCAAAAACTTCATTAGGAAGCTTTGTGTGCTTAAATCTAGGGAAATTGTTTTCTTACTCTAGTGCTTTTCATTTGTAAGCACAATAAACAATGAATGTTGCTCTTCTTTTAGTTTACGCCTGCAGAAAGAGTGCATATCTCATTTCTAAAGGTGTGCTTTTGGTTTTTGTGTGAGTGTGAGCCTCAATCGCACAACACAAACCACACACAGGAACCTGGAAGCAGCGTGGTAACCTGGCAACTAGTAGGTGGACGCCCACATGCATAAAGCCAATGTGGTCATGAGTGCACAGTCGGCCCTGAGTGCTATAAATATTCACTAGTAATAGCTTTAGGGTCATTACTGCTGCTAGGGACTGCCTCCAGCCAGCATCAATGCCAACCTGAAGGGCTGCGAAGAAGGACAGGATTTCAAATATGTATCTGCATATTACCAATGATTTAATAGAGTGTGTGGGTGGGATGGCATGTTCTGGCATATAACTGGTGAGATATTGTAAGAAATTGTCTGTGAGCTGGACTCATTTGAAAGCAGGTCATTTGGGCTTCATATTTATTTGGCACTGGTTCAGATCTGGATACTTATGGAATCATGTGAATATTTGGATTTTTTTTAAGTGTTTTGCTTTGTTTAATGGTGAAGAGTGTAGTTTCTGTACCACTGGCATCACCAAACATAATTGCAAAAATGTATGACTGTTTTCAAATGGGTTTTCCGAATACTCCTCTTGTCTGCCATAGGCTAATGAAACAGGAAGTCCTGTCCCAAACTCAATAGCCGAGTTTCCACTATCGAGCCAAATGAGAGCATGCTAGTGCATGCTAGGGTCAGCTGCATTCCCACTGTCACTTCCGGGTCTTCATCGTGCCACCTTGGGGCTTTCTCGGGGCCAACGGCCAATGGCCTATGGCCCGGCGATTACCCTTGGGCCAAACAAGGCCATCTGGGGAGTGAGGCGGGGTCAAGGTTAAAGGCGGAGTTTCGCAAACTTGCTAGGTTATTTATCCAGCGCACAACGGTAGTGGTTCAGGAAAAATAAAAATTTCAAATTACAAAATTGCGGGTACAGTACAAATCTGTTAAAACACACAGTGAACAAAGTTCAAGATGGTGTGCTGGGACATCATCATGCTGTTAGTGTAGAGACCACTCGGGAACCCATGGCAGTTACAGTCGGTGAGTTGTCAACCCTAGCTTATCTTGCTAGCTAGCTAATGTTTACAAATGATATAAACTCAATATTCTAAATAACTACGGGTTTTAGGGCAACACTGCAGGGCAGTTGGCCCGAGAGTGGAAACGCAGATTTAATTTGGTCTCGGCAGGCCAGTTGACAACCCTGTTGGGATGCTTAAACAAACAGAGCAATGTTTTGAAAGCACCTTTTTGGGGAAATCAGCTTACAAATAGCTTATTTATAGACATCTACTATCGCTAGGATAGCAGAAAGTATTTTAACAACACAAAAAAATTACACACTTCACCTTTAAGGTCTTGGGTTTAGCTCTTCTGGACACAAATTATGTGCACAGCATTGTATACCAGTGTCCTGCCAAAGTTATTTAGTAACCTTTTTGAAAAAGCTGCTCTACATTACTACCTAGATATGTCACAAGGGCCTTTTGTCTTACTTAGGCATTGCAAACCAGTAAATTTTTTCTTAGTCTAGCCCTGCAAATGAAATTAATGCTTCTTTAAATCTACTATATGCCTTTTTTCTGTCACGTTACAATACTTTATTCTATTCCATTCTAGGTTCAATTCAACATAAGCCCAATTGGCAGCATTTGTGGCATAATGTTGATTACCACAAAAAATTATTTAGACTCATCCCATATTTATTTAAAAAAGCAAAAATCACGGTTACAGTTAGGCACTTACAGTACAAGTGAATGGGGCTAGTCCATAAACATTACAACACATACTGTGTAAGTATGGTGCAGGACGTAAACATTATATGTGTTAACATGATTTTAGCGTGAAAAAACACTTACTAACCTTATGTGTGTAAAGCAATATCCAATCTTACAACTTTGTTGACATGACATGTCTGGTAATCCCTGTAATCTGACAAATGGCATAACACTGAAAAATCCCTGATTTTATCAGGCTAAAATCATGTTACCATGTACAATGTTTACATCTTGCGGCTATATTTTTTTCTAATTTAAGTCCATTACTGTAATCTATATTTTTGCTTGTTTTTTAATAATGTCAATTTCTTTTTTTTTTTTTTTTTGGTAACCAACATTGTTCAATCAACAACAAATGTTGTTGATTGAGCTTAACTTGTTTTGAACCTGGAACATTCCTTTAGCCAATCATAGGTTAATTTCAGAACCACCGTGGCTCTGTGGCACATTCTACAATGCTTGTTTGAGCAGCCCGACACAGCAACATTGGCTCACCAAATGGTATAAGTTTGTCTGAACAGTGAAGGCAGGGATATGTTTGGTGGAGCTTAAAGTACACACCGCAAGTTTAAGGGTGCTAGCTTTGAAGAGTCAAACTTCATTACTAACAGATTCCAGGTCAGTGAACTAAGTAGGCCCTGAGTGGAAGTGTATTATCCCAAAACTGTGCACTTCTGCACTCAGTACAACCAAACTAAGGCAAGTCAGCATAACCATCACAAATGGCAAAGGCTGACTAAGACCCCATTGAGATTAAATATCTCAATTAAGCTGAAAAACGGCACAGGGTCTCAAAGAGAGAGAAAGAGAGAGGCACAAAAACGAGTCTATAAGAAGGTGGAATCTGTGCTAATGTAGCTATGAGAAAAAAAATCTGCCACAGAAGAGTTCAAAGCTACAGTACAAAAAGACATAGCCGAACACAGCACTCATTTGACAAAAAAACCCCTAGAGGATTCTGGGAAAAAAGCATGGGAGAGACAGATCATCTGACTCATTTCTGGTGAGCCGGGTGAGGATGCCATTGCAGACCCATTTCACTTACCCATGTTACATAAATCACAGCACTTTTGATGTGCCGTAACAGATATTTAATTTTTTGTCTTCATCTGTCTCACTATTTTTAACTTTATAGAAGGGTTGTGCTCTCAGAGCACCATTAGGCTCAGTACTGGAAGAAGGCGGTGTACTTCGGTGACTCTAAGACTTTATAGATATTACGGTTTCATTTTTTGTTAATGCGTGATTTTCTGTAAAGCTGCTTTGAAACGATGTGTATTGTGAAAAGCATTATTCAAATAAAAATGACTTGACTTGGCTTACTTCAGACATGCTCTAGAGGTCAGAGTGATGGTCAGGGCAGCACCAAGAATTTTCTCTCAGAAAAACACTGACCTTTGAGAGAGAGTTAGTGTCAGGAAAGGCATCAGGCCAAACAGGCTGTGGCTAACTGGGGTGAAATACCAGGAGATCGCTGTGAGTTTTAGGATGAGTAGGATAACTTGAGTTCATGAGTGGGTGAGCACCTGAAGTTTAAGATTGTGAGTGTGTGATAAAATGTGGGCATGTATAATTACAGATAGAGGTGTTGGCCTAACAGTCTAAACAGAGACTTTTAGGTGCTGCTGTTAGTTAGATGAGTGTAGAGCCCTACTAAATCTATTAGTAGTCTATTCATTGTTCTTTCATAACTTTAAAGGCTTTAATCTTTACAATTTTTTGTAAATTGGGTATACAAAATTATTTTTCAACAATGCGTTTTGTAACACTGTCTAAAAGGGTAAAAAAAAAAAGGTGTTTGTTGTTGTTTATTTTTGGTTTGTAATTTTATATTTGTCATTTTATGTTTAAAAGTTTAAAATTGATGTGGAAGTGGTAGAAATAATAGGAAGGTGTATTTTAGGAGATACCTTTAAATTGTTTAGAAATGAAGTGTTTATAATCTGACCCCTAGAGTTCAAGGGGCGGGGTCACGAGAGAAAAAGAGGAGATTTTTCTAGAGAGTTCGGGAGTGCAAGAAGCAAGAGAAAAGAGTACACACATGTAGTGTCTAAAGACTGAGAAAAAAAAAAGGATTTTGATTTGAAAGTAGAAACATTGAACAGCTTAAAGACTGTCGATGGGAGGAACTGAGTGTCGACAAAACGCTGAGCTCAAAAATTATAGTTTATATTCAACAGTTGCGTGAACCTAAAGTGTGTGCGTGCGCAACGCTCCAAGAGAGTGTCGCAGTTTATCTTGTTTTTTTTTGTTTCATCTGTGAAAGTATTCGGAAGAGAGACAATACCCGTGTTTTATTTTACATTAAAGTGTTAAGAAATGGTTGAAGTGTTCGGAGCTCAAGGGATGACTGAGTGAATGCGGAGCGATTTATTAGGAGAGACCGACGTGTTTTCGTGGCCTGTGCTGATCGGGCCTATCTACAAGATGGAGGATTTGCCTGGACATGTCATCCGATTCATCTTTGGAAGAGATGGTTTGTGATGGATGCATGGACGACTGGATCTGCTGATCATTTCATTGGTGCATCTTCAAATCTGGTACTGTGTTGTTTTTGGAATCGCTTTCTTGTGGGATCTTGTGAGTACTCCTAACTGTTCGCTAACACATTAATTTGAGCTCTTACCTTGCGCGCCTACAAGAGACGTAAATCCCAGCTGGGTAATTTTCTTTTTTTATTTGTTTGGGAATGTATTTTATTTTTTGAGTATAATGTGAATCTGAATGTTTCATATTTAGTGTGAAATTTGTATTCCATGTGATCACTCATTTGAATTTATTTATTTTTAAAGTTTTTTTGTTTCATATGTGTTGATTTCAATTAACAGTGTTATTAGTTGCTTCAGTTTCAAAGGGAAATAAGAGAAAAAAAAGTCAAAAGAATAAATAGTGTTTTAGTATTTTAATCTCCTGTGATCTTTCTGCAGAGAAAGGTGGAGGTTAAAGGGGACATCTGAGTAAATTTCATTGAGATTGGGGTTTACACGATGTAATGTGGGCACAGTGGTTCATCTACAAAGTTATTTCCAAATGTAACATTAGATATTAAACAGTAAAAATCTGAAGGTCCTGGGTTGTATTTAATTATTAGACATTACTTGGTTAATAAATACTCTTTATGACTAAAGTAAATTTAGATGTGCCTCTCACCCGTAGTTTTTTAGTTTGAATTTCCCCTAGACATACTTGTATTTTGAGCCAGTGCATTGGTGAGAGGGCTACATTTGTGGGGGCTCGTCCGGGTTTATCTTTCAGACTGTTCCCCCTCCCCCCCTTTCTTTCTAGAAACTGAATTTACTGTGTTCTTTGATAATTTGGAGTGATTTATGTGCAAACTGTGAATTTTTTTTAGAATTCTATTGACAAAGTGTACAAGGGCGTTAAGGCTTAACAGCTATTATCTCTTTATTTACAGACACATTGTTTAAAGACACAGATGAGAAATATGGATGTAAGTGAGGTCATTGCTTGGTGTAGTGAGAAGAATGTTGCATTTGAGAATGCAATTATCTTAAGTAATGTACCTTCAGACTGTGAAGACAGGATTGTATACCATGTGCTTGATTCCATTTTAGGCATGAGTAAGTGCAAAGTGCGTGGCCGTCGTTCTGATATGACTAAACAGCAGCAGTTTGTCTTAATTGAAACAGTTAGCAAGGTTTCTGAAATGTCTATTCCTGCTGAAATTGGAGGGCCTGATGTAGGTACATGGTACACACAAGTTGTAAGTGTTACTACTCGAACACCTGAGCAAAACAGCGGTGATGAGTTTCATTCAAAACTGTTTTCTTTCTTGCAGAAAGAGGGAAAATCTCTAGCTGACGTCTCAAGCATGGTTTCCCCTGCACCCACTCTTAATACTGAGCTTGTTGATGCTATTACCTCTCTTGTCCAGAAGTGTAATGCTGTTTCACCTGCTGAGGGGTCCAGCTATAGAAAGCTACGTACCTTCTCCGGGTTGACACCCACACCCAACGGTGAGGATGAGTATGAGGTTTGGGCTGAACAGACTACACACATTCTTGAAGAGTGGCAGTGCCCTGATAACGTTAAGAAACAAAGACTTGTTGAATGTCTTAGGGGTCCGGCAGCAGACATTGTTAGATTTGAAAAAACTGGGAATCCACTAGCAACTTCCAGTGATTATCTCAGTGCACTTGAGTCAGCATTTGGCACCACAGAAAATGCTGCTGATCTGATGTTAAAGTTTCGGAGTACTTTTCAGAATGTGGGAGAAAAGCTCTCAACATACATACTGAGACTAGACAAGTTGTTACACAGTATTTTGCACAAAAGAGGCATTGATCTCTCTGAAATGAACCAGTTTCGTATGCAGCAGATAATCAGAGGAGCCCTTCCTAGTGACATGGTTGCTCTTCGCTTGAGGATGACACACAAATTGTGTGACCCACCATCCTTCAATGAACTTTTGAAAGAGGTTAGGGAAGAAGAGAACATGATGCACAGTCGAAACTCAGTCCAGCCTAGGGTAGCTGTGTCTGCTGTGTCTTCCACAAAGAGCGAGGCATCTGTTAAAACTAATCCTGCTGATTCAGAAATTGAGAAATTGAAAAAAGAGATTAGAGGGTTGAAGAGTGAGGTGTCACGCTTATCAATTGCAGCAAGTGAAACTGTGACTCAGGACATTCCTGCAATGCATAGCCTAACTACATCTACAGAGAGGAGAACACCAAACAGAGCACATGTGGGTAACTCAAACATCTTCTGCTATAAGTGTGGTGAAGATGGGCACTTAAAACGTGACTGTGTTAATGAGGAAAATTTGAGGAAAGTAAATCAGCGACTCATCAGATTGAAACGGCCGACGGGAAACTTCCCCGGGGCTCAGTAGAGGAACGGCCTGAAGCTCCGGGTAAGACACGTTCCACAAAGTGCAAGAGAGTGAAAGCAGAGCAAGTTGTTCTCCCAGGCGGGTTAGTTGGACCCAGCTCTATCCTTCCTATTCAGATAGAAGGCATTTATGCGAAAGCTTTGCTCGATAGTGGGTCGCAAGTTACTCTGCTGTACAGATCCTTTTATGATAAGTATCTGAAGCATCTGCCATTGACACCAATTGAAAATTTGGAAATATGGGGCCTAAGTTCTCAACAGTACCCATATGATGGCTGTTTGAGTTTGAGGCTTGAGTTTCTGGGATCTGTAGCTGGAGTGGCAGAGACCATTGAAGCACTTGTGTTGGTTTGTCCTGACCCCATTGTAAAAGGAGCCATTGATATTCTGGTGGGAACAAACACATCCGTGGTGAAGAAGCTGGTAGAAGTTTGCCAGGAGAAGATGGGAAATGATTTTCTGCATACCATGACTGTTCATCCTGAGATTAGAATTGCCTATGAACGGGTTATTGCTGTTAGCAAGTGCGATGTCGACGACAGTAGAGGCACCGTCTGGTTTCCTCGCCTTAAGCCGTTGAAGTTGACTCCAGGAGAGAGTGTGAGGGTCTCTGGAATCCTGAAGTACCCCGTTACCTCGTCTGCTAAAACCCTGTTAGTAGATCAGCCTGAGGAGTTCCGGTTTCCTGAGGAACTGCTAGTGAGAGCTGAGGTGCAGTCTGTTTCTGTTGTCCAGTCCAAGAGAATTGGAGTCACTATTAGGAATGTCTCTTCTCGCCCAGTGATAATTAAGAGAGGAATGCCTATTGCCCATGTGTTTCCTGTTGATATTGTGCCTACCATCTCTAAACCCAGAGAGAGTAGGGGCCAAACCAAACTGTCCCCGGATTCATTTGACTTTGGTGATTCTTCTGTGTCTAAAGAATGGAAACAGCGGTTGGCCAAAAAGATGTTGGAGCGAAAGGATGTTTTCTCCTGTGATGAATTCGATGTGGGATGTTCAAAGAGTACTCAACACCACATCAGACTGACAGAGGATAAGCCTTTTCGTGAGAGGTCCCGACGGCTTCCACCGGCCGACATTGAGGATGTTAGGCAGCATTTGGAGAAGCTGAAGGAGGCTGGTATTATTGCTGAGTCCAGAAGTCCCTACGCTTCACCGATTGTCGTAGTCCGGAAAAAGAACGGACAGATAAGGATGTGTGTAGACTACAGAACGTTGAACCGTCGCACAATCCCTGACCAATACACCGTTCCCCGCATTGAAGATGCTCTGGCCTGCTTAAATGGAAGCCAGTGGTTCAGTGTATTGGACCTTAGGAGTGGATATTATCAGATTCCCCTGAGTGAAGAAGACCAAGAAAAGACAGCTTTCATCTGCCCAATGGGGTTTTACCAATTCCAGCGGATGCCACAAGGGATTTGTGGAGCTCCCTCGACCTTCCAGCGAGTGATGGAAAAGACGGTGGGAGATATGAACCTGTTGGAAGTGTTGGTCTACTTGGATGACCTCATTATATTCGGACGGACTTTGGAGGAGCATGAGGAGAGGCTGCTCAAGGTGCTGGACCGCTTGCAGAGCGAAGGGTTGAAGTTGTCGCTGGACAAGTGCACCTTTTGTCAGACTTCTGTCAGCTATGTTGGGCATATTGTGTCTCAAGATGGTGTATCAACTGATCCCTCCAAAATTGAAGCTGTCAAATCTTGGCCCAGACCTCAGAACGTGACAAAGCTACGCTCGTTTTTAGGTTTCTGTGGGTATTATAGGTGTTTTGTAAAAGACTACTCTAAAGTGTCTTATCCCTTGAATCAGCTGTTGCAGGGTTGTCTTCCAAATAAAAGTCTGAAAAAGAACAGAGCAGAACATAACCTAGAAAAGGTGTGTTATAAAGCATCAGATCCATTTGGTAATAGATGGAGTGTTAGTTGTGAAGCTGCTTTCAGAGAGTTGAAAGAAAGGCTTACTCAGGCTCCTGTGTTGGCCTTTGCAGACCCCCAGCTACCGTATGTGTTGCATGTTGATGCCTGTTGTGAAGGGCTGGGTGGGGTGTTGTACCAAGACCAAGGGCAGGGGTTGCGTCCTGTAGCATTTGTCAGCAGAAGTTTGACACCTTCTGAAAAGAATTACCCAGTCCATAAACTTGAGTTTTTGGCATTAAAGTGGGCAGTCGTTGATAAGTTACATGATTACCTGTACGGAGCTAAGTTTGAGGTGCAGACAGACAACAACCCGCTAACTTATGTTCTAACCACAGCAAAATTAGATGCTGCAGGGCATAGGTGGTTGGCGGCTTTATCTGCCTATGATTTCAGCCTTAAGTACAGGCCTGGTAAACAGAACATAGATGCTGATGCTTTGTCCCGTCGACCTCACCAGAGAGTGGAGGATGAGAAGGGTTGGACAAATATTTCGTCTTCCGGTGTGAGATCCCTGTGTAAGCTGCCAGAGCTTGAAAAGTCATGTGGTGTTTTGAGCTGTAATGGAGTTGTCACCTCTTTAGGGGGTCCCCAGTATCAGTCCCCACAGCTTACTGCAATTTAGCCACATTAGACACTAACCTTATTCCTAAACTGAGTTCTTTTGATCTGTCTCTCTCTCAGCAGAAAGATCCTTGTTTTGGTGAGATATGGAGAGCACTGAAAGTAGGAGATTCAAACAGGGTGAACAGGAAAGTTCATAAAGACCTTCCCGTGGTTATGAGGGAGTGGGAGAGGTTAGGAATGGAAGGTGGTGTGATGTTCCGTTGCACTCAGGCAGCAAACAAGGCAAGACTAAAACAGTTGTGTTTACCTCAGAAATTTCATGATGCAGTTCTCAAGTCACTGCATGATGATTCTGGCCACTTAGGTTTTGACAAGACCTATGGGTTTGTAAGAGAGCGCTTTTATTGGCCACGAATGAAGACAGATGTGGAACAGTACTGTCAGACTTGTGCTCGGTGTGTTCAGAGGAAGACATTACCAAAAAGAGTTGCACCTTTGTCACACTTGTCTAGCACAGGACCTATGGACCTGCTGTGTATGGATTTTCTATCCATTGAGCCTGATTCCAGTAACATCTGCAATGTTCTAGTCATCACTGACCATTACACCAGATATGCGCAAGCTTTCCCCACCAAAGACCAGAAGGCATCAACTGTAGCTAAGGTACTGTGGGAGAAGTATTTCATTCACTATGGACTGCCGAAACGCATTCACTCGGCTCAAGGAAGAGATTTTGAGAGTCGACTCATCTTTGAGTTGTTGGACATCTTGGGGGTGGAGAAATCCAGAACAACCCCATATCACCCTCAGGGTGATCCACAACCAGAACGATTTAATCGGACGCTGTTGGACATGTTGGGGACTTTAGACCCAAAACAGAAGCAGCATTGGAGTCGACATATTGGACACCTTGTTCACGTGTATAACTGCAGTCAGAATGAAGCCACGAGTTTTTCTCCTTACTTCCTAATGTTTGGAAGGGAAGCCAGATTGCCCATTGATCTGAGTTTTGGTGTGTCAAGTGATGGTACCTCCACTAAGTCTTACCAGCGATTTGTCAAGAACATGCAAAGAGAATTGAAAGTTGCATATGAGTTGGCTGAAGCTACCGCTAGAAAGAAGAATGAAGGAAACAAGAGGAGGTACGATCAGAGACTTCATTACTCGCATCTTGTTCCTGGTGATAGAGTTCTAATCCGAAATTTGGGACTGCAAGGAAAGAATAAATTGGCTGACCGGTGGAATTCTGTGCCATACATTGTTCAGAGCCAAATGCCAAACCTACCTGTATTTCGTTTAAAGCCAGAAGATGGTAGGGGACCTGTTAAGATTCTTCATCGGAATCATATTCTTCCTGTTGGACAGAATTTGAGGCAGCGGCATATCGTAGACATTGTTCCAAAACCTAGAAAGAGAGTTCTGAGGAATAGGAAGAATGCTGAACAGAATCCGAGTACAGAACAGGAAGTTGAGAATGCACCTGTAGAACAGGAAGCAGAAACCAGAGTTAACCAGAATTTCGATGAGTGTTCAGAAAGTTCTAATAGTGATGATGAAATGTATGGAACTTGGTTTCATGTTCCTGAAGAACTCTTTCTGACTCCAGAGAGTGGAGAACTCGCTCAAAATAATGAAGAGGTTTCTGATGATGCTGTTCAGGAGAATGTTGAGCAGAATGTTCATGATAACATTGAGCAATCTAAAGAAAGAGTTGAGACAAATGAATCTGTAGAGTCTGTTTCAAGACTGCTATCAGAAATTGACTCTGACAACTTGCAAAATGTGAGCAGAGTGTCAAAGATATGTGATGATGTTGCAAGTGAGGTGCAAGACCTCTCAAACGTGAATGAGACTGGTGTAAATCAAGGTATCTCTGCTGAGATGATGGAAAATTGTAGAAGGTCTCAAAGAGAAAGAACTGTGCCTAAGAGGTTTACTTATGATACTATTGGGGAGCCAAAATTTGAGCCTGTCATTGCTCAAACTAAAGTTGTAAGTCCTGTTAGATACTGTTCTACAGTGTTTTTACGGATGAATGTGCCTTCAAAAAGGTTAGGTACCTGTTCAGTTAACTTACCTATCAGACATTAATTTGAGTGATTAATTCAAGTCTTGACATGGGTCTATCGTGATATTATCTTGTTCATTTATTTGAAAAGTGTATATGTGTCTATATATGTGAAAAGAGCTAAGATAACGAAATGAATGTTCAAAAAAAGGTTACTGAAGGTACTGTATTGTGTTTCACTCATGGGAAATGTAAATTGTGTGATACTATGTTTTCCCTCATTATGAGGACATAACGATTTTTGGTGGGGGGAGAATGTAGAGCCCTACTAAATCTATTAGTAGTCTATTCATTGTTCTTTCATAACTTTAAAGGCTTTAATCTTTACAATTTTTTGTAAATTGGGTATACAAAATTATTTTTCAACAATGCGTTTTGTAACACTGTCTAAAAGGGTAAAAAAAAAAAGGTGTTTGTTGTTGTTTATTTTTGGTTTGTAATTTTATATTTGTCATTTTATGTTTAAAAGTTTAAAATTGATGTGGAAGTGGTAGAAATAATAGGAAGGTGTATTTTAGGAGATACCTTTAAATTGTTTAGAAATGAAGTGTTTATAATCTGACCCCTAGAGTTCAAGGGGCGGGGTCACGAGAGAAAAAGAGGAGATTTTTCTAGAGAGTTCGGGAGTGCAAGAAGCAAGAGAAAAGAGTACACACATGTAGTGTCTAAAGACTGAGAAAAAAAAAGGATTTTGATTTGAAAGTAGAAACATTGAACAGCTTAAAGACTGTTGATGGGAGGAACTGAGTGTCGACAAGACGCTGAGCTCAAAAATTATAGTTTATATTCAACAGTTGCGTGAACCTAAAGTGTGTGCGTGCGCAACGCTCCAAGAGAGTGTCGCAGTTTATCTTGTTTTTTTTTGTTTCATCTGTGAAAGTATTCGGAAGAGAGACAATACCCGTGTTTTATTTTACATTAAAGTGTTAAGAAATGGTTGAAGTGTTCGGAGCTCAAGGGATGACTGAGTGAATGTGGAGCGATTTATTAGGAGAGACCGACGTGTTTTCGTGGCCTGTGCTGATCGGGCCTATCTACAAGATGGAGGATTTGCCTGGACATGTCATCCGATTCATCTTTGGAAGAGATGGTTTGTGATGGATGCATGGACGACTGGATCTGCTGATCATTTCATTGGTGCATCTTCAAATCTGGTACTGTGTTGTTTTTGGAATCGCTTTCTTGTGGGATCTTGTGAGTACTCCTAACTGTTCGCTAACACATTAATTTGAGCTCTTACCTTGCGCGCCTACAAGAGACGTAAATCCCAGCTGGGTAATTTTCTTTTTTTTATTTGTTTGGGAATGTATTTTATTTTTTTGAGTATAATGTGAATCTGAATGTTTCATATTTAGTGTGAAATTTGTATTCCATGTGATCACTCATTTGAATTTATTTATTTTTAAAGTTTTTTTGTTTCATATGTGTTGATTTCAATTAACAGTGTTATTAGTTGCTTCAGTTTCAAAGGGAAATAAGAGAAAAAAAAGTCAAAAGAATAAATAGTGTTTTAGTATTTTAATCTCCTGTGATCTTTCTGCAGAGAAAGGGGGAGGTTAAAGGGGACATCTGAGTAAATTTCGTTGAGATTGGGGTTTACACGATGTAATGTGGGCACAGTGGTTCATCTACAAAGTTATTTCCAAATGTAACATTAGATATTAAACAGTAAAAATCTGAAGGTCCTGGGTTGTATTTAATTATTAGACATTACTTGGTTAATAAATACTCTTTATGACTAAAGTAAATTTAGATGTGCCTCTCACCCGTAGTTTTTTTAGTTTGAATTTCCCCTAGACATACTTGTATTTTGAGCCAGTGCATTGGTGAGAGGGCTACAAGAGTTTTTGAGTTAAGTGATAATTCACTCCAAAAGGACTCTCATGTTGCAAACCTGTTTTACTTTCTTCTGAGGAACACAAAAGGAGAATTTTTCAAGATTGTTCACTTTTCTTTTTTTCTATTTAGAGCTCATGATCTGTCAAGCTCCAAAAAGGACTAAAAAGCACCATTAAAGTGTCAAAATTGTCCATATGTCTCATGCTCTGTAATTCAAGTCTCCTGAATTCATACAGTATAACAGATTTTTGTTAGGAACATTTTGAAATTTCAGTTTCACGAATTCACTGAAAATCTTCGCTAAATGCTATGGCTCTCCTATCTCATTTTCAATTCTGCATATTCAAACTTGCTGTGTCATGATCAGACCCGTGACATGCAAGAACTAATGGTGTTCAGCTTCACTGATGTGAAACATTGAGCGACCTTTACATGGCATATCTGAATACACACAAACATGAAACAGATTTGGGAGTTGCGGCTTAAACATTTTCAGTAAATAACAACTTAAATATCTGTTTCTCACACAACAGTATTTTATGGCTTCAGAAGATTTATAATGTAATATAATTGTCCACACAAATATATGGACTACTTGTATCATACTTCAATGGTGCTTTTCTGTACGTTTTGGAGCTAACCAGCCTCCTGGTCACTGCTGCATTCATTCTATGGCAAAGAGCTGTGTAAACATTCTTCAAAATATCTCCTTTTGTGTTCCACGAAAGAAAGAAAGCCATACATGTTTGGAACGACATGAGGTTGAGTAAAATATTACAGAATTTTCTTTTTTGGGTGAACTATTCCTTTAAGTGTGTGTGTGTCATCCAAAAACAAGTCCACAGACATGTGTGAAAGGACTCAGTGAGTGTGTGTTTATGTGCGAGAGAGGTGATTAAAGCCTTGCCCTGGCGGGTGCCCTGGCTGTGGCATGGTGATGGATGAAGCATTGTGTCCATCATTAGGCAGCAGGCTGGCCCCTGGCATCCACACCCAGCACTTAAATGTATCCATACCTCGCTGTCCCCCAGTGCTGCTGTTCATTTCAAGGTCAATTGACAAAACATCCCCCTTTCTTCATAGTTTTATTTCTCATTACCGACTGGTGTGCTTGTGTGTGTGTGTTTGTACACAAGCGTGTGTGCATGGGATTGCGTGTGGGTATACACACCCCGTCAAAGGCGATGATGTGAAGCAAATACCCTGCAGCTTGTGTCTAGTACAGAAGAAGCCCCCTGCATGAACCCTTTAGTGTTTATGATGGTGCATATGCAGAACACTTTAAAGTGTACATTGGTTAAAGTCACCCAGTTATAAAAGCAATGATGTCACTTCTGCCTGTGCCACCTCTACAGCTCTGCCCGTTTCCTGTAGCTAAGCTAATGCACTGTTGACCAGCCTACTGTAAAACTGCAGGCATTTCCATGCTGGTACCAGCTGGTTTATGTTGGTTATGGCTGGTTTGGAGCTACTGTCATTAATACTTGACTAAATCATGTTTTTGAATTAACATGTACTGTTTATGTATCTATGTATATGTGTACATATATATATATACATATACTTTGTATAAATTTAAATGTGCATGGTTCTCCCAAGGTTATTTGTAAGGCACTACTTTTTGTAAAGCTACTTTGGAACAACATGTTTGTGAAAAGCAATATAAATATAAATTAAATTGAGATGCCCAGTTCAGGTAACACCCACATTCACTACACATCAACACAAACATATAATGCCCAAAACTACTGAAAGGTTCTTAGAAAGTTGCAGGCACTGCAGGGAGCACATGTAAATGAATGTCCCATGAGATGCACAGTAGGGAGTGGGTGAGGAGCACAGCACGGCTCTTCACACCACAGCGTGTGAAACGGACTTGACTGGCACATGTCATCCTCTGCTGCTCAAAGACTGTGATTTGCTGTTCTGGCTCTTTAAGCCTGAGTTCAGCCCCTCTCTACAGACATAAGAGAGAGCGAGTGGAGTGGTGTTAGTGAATTTTAGTCTTTTGTAGGAAGAGGACGGAGCCAGCGCAAAGCACAGCGAAGCGCTTCTCCAGGAGGATGAGGCCTATGATGTTTAATTCAGCAACCCATAATCAATCAGATGGAGTCAAGAGCAGGCTTTAAATAACTTCGCTTCCAGGGGCCGAACTGCTCAGCTCACTCAAGAGTGGTTGCATGGAGCATGTAGGGAGCATGTGGTTATTTCTTTGCTCATGTGTCAATATGTAGTTCTGCAAAACAAAATCTGTATTCTCCTTTTGCTTCTGTCTGCCTAAAAGAGTTTATACTGGATCACACTGAAGCTTGTGTGGAGTGTGTAGCAGAGGACAAAATGTGAGTGCTACTTAAAAAGTACAGATTCCCCCTACACTGCTACTAGTTATTCATCTGACAGCCACTCTAAAGCCTTGTTTATACTTTCGCCTGGCACCGCAGCGTGTCCTGCGCACGCAGCCTTTACCGGCCCAAGGCATTTATACTTGACGCGTGCCACGTTTGAACTCTTCTCCAAACGACAGATGGCAGTGCAGAGAATGTATCAGATAATCCAGCAAGAAACAGAAGTGAAGAAGCACTTTGCTGAACTTTACATTAACATATCCAGGTTTTATAATAATAGTACATGTTCGCTGGTCTTTTTCAAGAGGTTAACAAAACAAAAACACATATGAACCAGTAGTAGACTTTACAGTAGTCTGTCTGTGGCTAAACCCAAGCACTTTTGTTACAGTAAAAAGACTAGTTTTTTATAATTAAGAGCAAAGGTGTGATTTTTCATACAAAATAATTGTATGAATTCCAGTTACATTTAAAAAACACACGCTGATAAAGATGCTTGTGAAAATGTTGTCCTTTTAGCATTATTAATAGCAATTTTATGCTGGCTTAAAAGTGCAGGAACATCTGTCCTTTCCCAAGTTACAAAAATTGGCATCTGCACGGCTGCGTGAAACGGAGCTTTGCGGAGGCCAGGCGAACACCATTATGACGTCACTTTGTGTGCGAAAACCCTAGCCAACAAGAGGCTGCGTCGAGTATAAACAGGCTTAACATTAGTGGGCTATCTTTGCATTAGCTGTGCTGAATGTGTGCCCTGAGTAGACTGGGAGCAGGTCATCTGGGAGCCATCAGTCTGCTGTGATGGGCTCAATGGAGCTTGGCAACTGTGGTCCTAATACACAAAGTCTCTTACAGGATATGCATGCATAAGGATAGAACACCATAATGTTTTATATCAGGTGACAAGATATTTGAATTAACTGATATAAATGATTACACTTTTTAGTGTACAAATGTATCCAACAATCAAATCAAATCAAATCAAATCACTTTCCCTATCTGTCACTCACTCGACGTTGGTGTCGATGTAGTGACACTAGGGGTCACTCTTGGGAGCCCGAGACACCTCTGGTCTTTGATAAAAGGCCAATGAAAATTGGCGAGTGGTATTTGCATGCCACTCCCCCGAACATACGGGTATAAAAGGAGCTGGTATGCAACCACTCATTCAGATTTTCTCTTCGGAGCCGAACGGTCATGCTCATTGAGCTGAATACTACTGTTCATTCACCTGCTGGATCTGACGGCGCATTTCAGCGGCTTCTCCCTCCTCTGCACTGGTGCACTGCAGAGAACGCCCCTGGGCGCTTCGGCAGAAAAACTAGAGAGTATATTTTCTGAAAGAGCATTTTTCCCCTCTAAAAGAGTATATATTTCTCTAAAAGAGCGCACACACGGAACGTCTTTTTAAAGACGCGTCTTTTTAAAGATGCTTTTCCGATTGTGTGTTATTCCTGGTTGTGCTCGTTATCTCTCGCCTTCTAACGGTCACGATCACTGTCTTTCGTGTCTGGGCACTGCTCACGCGGAGACAGCGTTCGTGGATGGTCACATTCTCATTGCGAGAATGTGTCCATGGCAACGTTGCGGTCGCGGCTCGCCTTCGTAAGGAAGCGAGCCACCCCAGAGGCTCCCGCCTCGGTCCTTTTACCCACGGGTTTGAGGCCAGCGCGGCTAGCACTGGGGGCGATTTGGGGACCCCAATGGGACCGCCTCCGCCGGGTATCCCCCCGCGGAACTCCCATCCCCCAGCACGCTCGTCTGCCCCGATCGGGCTTCCGGGTGAGTCCGCCGGCTCGTCTCACGGCGAGTTCGACCTCTTATTCGGAGCCCGCGAAAGTGATGAGCTCTCGAGCGCAGCATCGGAGAGCGGGCTCGTCCAGTCGGAAGCCTCGGCTGGGCTCCTCCCTTCGGGGTCGATCGCCCAGTCACAGGCTGACGCGGAGATGACGACATGCTTTCCCGGACAGCCGCGAGCGTCGGTTAGAGTGGATTTCACCGCTCTTCCCTGAACCCTCGCGGCTCTGTGATTGGTTCCTGGGCTCGCGGCGCCGCTCAAAGCCACGCCCCGCCCCGTTCCTTTCTTCCCGGAAGTGCATGAAGAGCTGACAAGATCGCGGGAGGCACCTTTTACTGCCCGGTCCCGATCTTTTCAGCTTCCCTGCTCTCACTACCCTCGATGGTGGGGCGGCCAAGGGTTATTCGGCAATCCCCCGGTGGATAAAGGCGCTCGCGGTGCACCTATGCCCGCAGAGCGCCGCCACCTGGCGTGGGTGCCCAAAGCCCCGTCCAAGGCCTGTAGGTTTACGTCGTCTCTGACGGTCGAAGCCTACGGCGCTGCTGGACAAGCCGCCTCCGCCCTGCACGCCATGGCTCTCCTGCAAGTCTGCCAAGGCGCTAAAGGAACTGCACGAGGGTAGTTCCGCCCCGGGATTGATGCAGGAACTGCGCTCGACGACCGACCTCGCTCTCCGAGCGACGGAGGTCACGGCACGGTCTCCCGGGCGGACGATGGCCACACTAGTGGTCCAGGAGCGCCACCTTTGGCTCAACCTGGTCAAGATGGGTGAGGCCAACAGGACATGATCCCTTGCTGCCCCCATTTTCCAGGCGGGCCTATTCGGCGACACTGTCGAGGACTTTGCCCAGCAGTTCTCGATGGTAGAGCAGTAGATGGGTGCTAGCCGGCTTGTCCTGCCCCGGCGTGGCTCAAGATCCCCCCATCTACTCATCGCCGAGGGCGTCCCCCTGCGGTGACTGCACCGGCTCCGCCGCAGCCCGCCCCTCCGGCCCGGCCCCGGCGTGGAGCCCACCGCAGGAAGCCGACGCCACCCGTCTCACAGCCGGCACCGAAGAACCCACGGAGGTCTTCGAAGCGCCCCTGAGACGGGCGACCCAGGGACAACGAAACCCGCTGCTCTGGAGCTGGTAAGCAGATCTTCTTTTTGTTACCTCTTGCATTTAATTGCGCTGCATGCCCAAGTGGCTGCAGTACTCAAGAGCTCCGCAAGAGTGGTTTCCTTGTTCCCTGGGTCACATATTCGGTGTGTACGGCTGGCATCACGACCACCGTCCACCACTCCATTTGGCAGGTTGGCGCTCCAGCGGCGGTCTCCCGCCCTGAGCGCCCAGCTGTGGCACAAATCTGCCCCCGATGTGACAGTCTCCACGGGTCATGAGGACAGGCCTCTTCCTCCCCCGTCCCAGGCTGTTTCGGGGGTGGTCACAAGGAGCCAGGTAAGTGCTTCGATGTCCTCTGACTCAGCACGGCCACGATGGGGTGTGGCACCTCAGGCTCCGCCCCGCCGCGAGGCCCCACCCGCCGGTACATCCGATGACGTTGTCCCTTTGGTCCCCCTTGCGCGGAACTCGGGTGCATGGCTTGCGCTTTCCAGTCCGTCGCGAGGGCTGGTCCGGACCGTCCGACTCGGCTGCACGATTCACTTCGCTGGGCATCCGCCCAGGTCCAGCGGTGTCCACTTCACCTTGGTGAAAGATGGAAACGCTGCTACCTTGCGCGGAGATCGCTACCCTCCTACGGAAGGACGCGATAGAACCTGTAGAAAAAAAAGAAAGCCCTCCAGCCGAGATGAAGAGGGGGTTTTACAGCCCCTACTTCATTGTACCGAAAAAAGGCGGTGGGTTGCGGCCAATCTTGGACCTGCGAGTACTGAACCGGGCCTTACACAGACTCCCGTTCAAGATGCTGACGCAAAGACGCATTCTAGCGAGCGTCCGGCATCAAGATTGGTTCGCGGCGGTAGACCCGAAGGATGCGTACTTTCACGTCTCGATCCTTCCTCGACACAGACCCTTCCTGCGGTTTGCGTTTGAGGGTCAGGCGTATCGGTACAAGTCCTCCCTTTCGGCCTGTCCCTGTCTCCTCGCGTCTACGAAGATCGCAGAGGCTGCCCTTGCCCCGTTAAGGGAGGTGGGCATTCGCATTCTCAACTATCTCGACGACTGGCTAATCCTAGCTCACTCTCGAGACGGGTTATGCGCACACAGGGACCTGGTGCTCTCACACCTCAGCCGACTAGGGCTTCGGGTCAGCTGGGAAAAGAGCAAGCTCCTCCCGGTTCAGAGCATCTCTTTTCTCGGTTTGGAGTTGGACTCAGTCTCCTTGACGGCGCACCTTATGAACGAGCGCGCCCAGTCGGTGCTGGCCTGTTTGAAGGCGTTCAAACAGAAAACAGCGGTTCCACTGAAACATTTTCAGAGGCTCCTGGGGCATATGGCGTCCTCGGCGGTGGCCACCCCGCTCGGGTTGATGCATATGAGGCCGCTTCAGCACTGGCTCCAGACTCGAGTCCCGAGACGGGCATGGCGCCACGGGACACACCGCGTGGCCATTACACTGGTCTGTCACCGTCTTTTCAGCCCTTGGACCGACCTCTCGTTTCTACGAGCAGGTGTTCCTCTAGAACTGGTCTCCAGGCGCATCGTGGTCACGACAGACGCCTCCAAGACGGGCTGGGGCGCTGTTTGCAACGGGCACGCAGCCACCGGCCTCTGGACGGGTCCGCGGCTGCGTTGGCACATCAACTGCCTCGAGTTACTGGCAATTCTGCTCGCCCTGCGGAGGTTCCGGCCGTTGATCCAGGGCAAGCACGTGCTAGTTCGGACAGACAGCACGGCAGCAGTAGCATATGTCAACCGCCAAGGCGGTCTGCGCTCCCGCTGTATGTCACAACTCGCCCGCCGTCTCCTCCTCCGGAGTCAGCAGCACCTCAAGTCGCTGCGAGCCACTCATATCCCGGGCAACCTCAACGTTACAGCGGACGCGCTGTCACGGCAGGTTCCCCGCAGGGGAGAGTGGAGACTCCACCTTCAGGTGGTCCAGCTGATTTGGAGTCGATTCAGTCAGGCACAGGTGCACCTGTTCGCCTCCCAAGAATCCTCCCACTGCCCGCTCTGGTACGCCCTCACCGAGGCCTTCCTCGGCATAGATGCGCTGGCACAGCTGGGCCCCTGGCATTCGCAAATATGCGTTTTCCCCAGTGAGCCTGCTCGCACAGACCCTGTGCAAGGTCAGGGAGGACGAGGAGAAGGTCGTCCTGGTAAGCACCCTACTGGCCCGCCCAGACGTGGTGCTCGGACCTCACGCTCCTCGTGACAGCTCCCCCGGGCAAATTCCCCTGAGAAAGGCCCTTCTTTCTCAGGGAAGGGGCACCATTCGGCACCCGCGCCCAGACCTCTGGAATCTCCATGTCTGGCCCCTGGACGGGACGCGGAAGACCTAAGCCGTCTCCCACCTGCGGTGGTAGACACATTCACTCAGGCTAGGGCTCCCTCTACGAGGCGCCTGTATGCCTTTAAGTGGTGTCTGTTCGCTAAGTGGTGTTCTTCCCATCAGGAAGACCCCCAGAGGTGCGCAGTCAGATCAGTGCTTTCCTTCCTGCAAGAGAGGTTGGAAGGGAGGCTGTCCCCTTCCACCTTGAAGGTGTACGTTGCTGCCATAGCAGCACGCCATGACGCAGTCGACGGTGAGTCCTTAGGGAAGCATGATCTGATCATCAGGTTCCTAAGAGGCGCCAGGAGGCTGAATCCCTCCAGGCCACGCCTTGTTCCCTCATCGGACCTCTGTAGTTTTTCAGGGTCTACAGAGAGCCCCCTTTGAGTTTTGCAGTCAGCCGGGCTTAAGGCACTCTCCTTGAAGACTGCCCTCCTGACTGCGCTCACTTCCATCAAGAGGGTAGGTGACCTGCAAGCGTTCTCTGTCAGCGAAATGTGCCTGGAGTTCGGTCTGGGCTATTCTCACGTGATCCTGAGACCCCCGACCGGGCTATGTGCCCAAGGTTCCCACCACTCCTTTTAGAGACCAGGTGGTGAACCTGCAAGCGCTGCCCCAGGAGGAGGCAGACCCAGCCCTGGCGTTGCTGTGTCCGGTGCGCGCTTTGCGCATCTATTTGGATCGCACGCAGAGCTTTAGACTCTCTGAGCAGCTCTTTGTCTGCTTCGGTGCACAGCGGAAAGGAAGTGCTGTCTCCAAGCAGAGGATCGCCCACTGGCTCACTGACGCCATAACTATGGCATGTCTCGCCCAAAACATGCCGCCCCCGGTAGGGCTACGAGCCCATTCTACTCGTGGTGTAGCGGCTTCTTGGGCCCTGGCCAGAGGTGCCTCTCTAACAGACATTGCAGAGCAGCGGGCTGGGCAACACCCAACACCTTTGCAAGGTTTTGCAACCTCCGGGTGGAACCGGTTTCGTCCCAGGTAGTGGCACGCAACACAAGCGGATAAGCCCGGGATAGCCGGCCGGGTGTATCGCTTGCACATAGCACCTTCCACCTCCTTTTGAGCTGAAGACGTGCGCTGTTAATTCCCAGTAGTGTTCACAAAGGTTGTTCCCTGGTTGACTTCCTCCGAGCCCTGTGGCAGTCGAGTTTTCGGAGAGACTCGCTGCCGGTCCAGTACACGCGCTAACTAAGAGCCCGGTTCTGGGGTAGGTGCTCCGCATGTGGCGGTTCCCTGTAAGGCTAACCCCATGCGATCTATATCTTCCGCTAGTTCGTTTCCCTACTGGCAAACTGCGTCTTCCTTGGGCAGAGCCCCTCAGTCTCCATGTTGTAGTAACTCCTCCCCCATTGGGTAGGATCTACCTTGAAGGCTCTCCACATGGTTGGAAAGACCATGTGATGTATTCTTCCACTTAAATATCCCCCCTCTCTTGGGGCGAGGTGTGGTCTCCGCGGTGTCCTCCCCTTGGGAGGGACACCCCCCGACTAGACCTGGCGGCCCAGTCGGATAATCCCCCTTCTTTTTTAGGGAGTGGAAAAAGAGAAGGGGAAAGAGGCCATGACTGGGTTAAGCCTGTCTCTATCTCTGGGTAGTCGACTTGTCCCCAAAAAGGGCCGTTTGACACTCATAACTGTGTTGGGGGAGGTTACGTGTCGACCTGGTGTGCTGGCTATGAGGCACACAGCAAGTCTGCCCACCACACACCGCCAGTTCACGTAACACAGTTCAGCCTTGTGGCGTTTTGTATAGGGACCCCTAGTGTCACTACATCGACACCAACGTCGAGTGAGTGACAGATAGGGAACGTCATGGTTACTGGTGTAACCTCCGTTCCCTGATGGAGGGAACGAGACGTTGGTCCCTCCTGCCACAACGCTGAACTACCCGCTGAAATGGCCGGACCTTATATCGGCTCCTCAGCGTAAAACCTGAATGAGTGGTTGCATACCAGCTCCTTTTATACCCGTATGTTCGGGGGAGTGGCATGCAAATACCACTCGCCAATTTTCATTGGCCTTTTATCAAAGACCAGAGGTGTCTCGGGCTCCCAAGAGTGACCCCTAGTGTCACTACATCGACACCAACGTCTCGTTCCCTCCATCAGGGAACGGAGGTTACACCAGTAACCATGACGTTATTGTCACACAGCCATATACACAAGTGCAATGGTGTGTGAAATTCTTGGGTGCAGTTCCGATCAACATAGCAGTCGTGACAGTGATGAGACATATACTAACTTACAATAAACATCAAATTAACACAGCACAATTTAAACATCTGATATACACATAATTACACACAACACAATATACAAATAATAACATACACTGTACAGTATACAATACGCACTATATAGATACACATTATTCAATAAAAATAAAAATATATATAAAAAAGTATATATAGTATATATAGAATGTACAGTATTGTACTGTATTGACATTCAGGCTGTCGGTTGATAGTCAGTTGTTAAGAGAGAATATAATATAATAATAATATAATTTATGACAGTCCGGTGTGAGATATAAGAGTAATAAAGTGCAGTGCTGATGTATTTTGATCGTGAGAGATCAAGAGTTCAGAAGTCTGATTGCTTGGGGGAAGAAGCTATCATGGAGTCGGCTGGTGCGGGTCCTGATGCTGCAATACCGCCTACCTGATGGTAGCAGTGAGAACAGCCCATGGCTCAGGTGGCTGGAGTCTCTGATGATCCTCCGAGCTTTTTTCACACACCGCCTTGTATATATTTCTTGGAGGGAGGGAAGCTCACCTCCGATGATGTGTCTGGCAGTTCGCACCACCCTTTGCAGTGCTTTGCGGTTGTGGGCGGTGCTATTGCCGTACCAGGCGGAGATGCAGCCAGTCAGGATGCTCTCTACAGTGCAGGTGTAGAACCGTGTGAGGATGTGGCGGTTCATTCCAAACTTCCTCAGCCGTCTCCGGAAGTAGAGGCGCTGATGAGCCTTCTTCACAACGACTTCAGTGTGGATGGACCATGTGAGTTCCTCAGTGATGTGGACACCCAGGAACTTGAAGCTGCTGACTCTCTCCACTGGTGCTCCATTGATGGTGATGGGACTGTGTTCTCTGTCTTTTCTTCTGAAGTCCACCACAAGCTCCTTTGTCTTACTGACGTTGAGGGAGAGGTTGTGCTCCTGACACCAGTGTGTCAAAGTGTGCACCTCCTCTCTGTAGGCTGTTTCATCATTGTCAGTGATCAGACCTACCACCGTCATGTCCGTAAAAACACCAGCTAGCTGGTTCGCGCACGCTCTGATGACGCGGCTCGGAATGCCGTTTGGGCCCGCGGCTTTGCAGATATTCACCTGTCGGAAGGATTGGGTTACATCCGCTACAGAGACGGAGAGTGAACTAACCTCTGTAGCTTCAGCCGTGAGAGCTCTCTCCACGAGGACGGTGTTATTTCCCTCAAAACGGAGGGCATAACTGGCTTGTTTATGCTCCTCCGCGTTCCCGGAATTAAAAGCGGAGGTCCGCACATTAAGTGCCGCGCGAACATCGCTATTAATCCAAGGTTTCTGATTCGGATAGATCCGTATTGTTCTGATCGGAACCACATCCTCTACGCACGTTCTGATGAAACACATTACGCTATCAGCGTAAAGCTCGATGTCATCATCAGAGGCGGACCGGAACATCTCCCATTCCGTGTGATCAAAACAGTCTTGTGGCGTAGAATCTGATTGGTCTGACCAGCACTGGATCGTTCTGAGGGTGGGTGCTTCCTGTTTCAATTTCTGCCTGTAAGCGGGCAGAAGCAGAATGGAAGAGTGGTCCGATTTGCCAAATGGTGGGCGGGGGAGGGATTTGTAGCCTTCCCGGAAGGGAGAGTAGCAATGGTCCAAAACCCGGTCCCCTCGTGTGTTAAAACTAATGTGTTGGTGGTATTTTGGTGCAACTGATTTTAAACTGGCTTTATTAAATTCCCCGGTCACAATGAACGCGGCCTCAGGGTGCACGGTTTCCTGCTCACTTATAATCCCATACAGTTCCTTGAGTGCCCGGTCTGTGTCAGCTTGTGGGGGGATGTACACAGCAGTGGTAATGACCGCTGTGAATTCCCTCGGTAGCCAGAATGGTCGACACAGAAGCATAAGAAATTCCAGATCAGGAGAGCAGAAAGACTTGATAGAATGTATGTTCCTCTGATCACACCAGGATTTGTTGATCATAAAACATACACCACCACCTCTGCTTTTACCTGAGAGGTCTTTCGCTCTGTCTGCTCGGTGCACGGAGAACCCCGCTGGAATCTCCGCAGACATCCAAGTTTCCGTAAGGCAGATAATGCAGCAGTCCCTTGTATCTCATTGGAAAGAGATCCGCGCTTTCAGCTCGCAGAGCTTGTTATCCAGAGACTGAACATTTGCCAGTAGAATAGTGGGTAGCGGGGGTCGATTTGCGCGGCGTCTTACTCTGATGAGAACGCCGGCTCTGTTTCCCCTTTTCCTTTTGCGTTTCCGCGGCCGTGCTGCCCAGACAAAGGGCTCCGCTTGTGTGTTTGTAAACAGCGGATCGGCATTGAGGAATGTGAAGTCCGGTTTACGGTGTGAAATTGCTGAACCAATGTCCAAAAGTGTTTGTCTGTCGTGGACAATAAGGCAGACAACATCCAAGACAAAAAAACATAAGAATTGTGAACAAAACAAACAAAACACTACTATGTTGTGTCGGAGCTCGCAACGCAGCAGCCATACTCGGCGCCATCTTGAGTCCAACAAAGACCCTTAATGGAAAGACTTATGTTTTTACACTGGCTTGCAAGCAAGTTATACTCTACACAGTCATAAAGAGCAATATATAATCGATTAAGTATTTTAGAGTGACACAAAATAAAAAAAAAATGTACTGTATATTCACTGTAGAATTACACACTAATGTTCTAATGAATTACATACTAATGTTAACAAATAGAACCTTATTGTAAAGCATTACCCATGGTCTTTCTTGTAAAGCTGACGATGAAGTCTTGCATAGCTGGTCCACCAGCTAGACCAGCACCAGACTGCAATGGCTTGGAAATTCATGCTGGTGCATTCCAAGCTTTTTTTTTTCTTAAGTCAAATTTTAAACTTGAGCCTAAGACAGAGCCTGAACCTCATATACCAGAATCAAAGATAGACCATTCTTTTTTCAAGTTTGCAGATAATGCTGAGGTCATCAATGATTTATATTTTGGCTTTGGGAGAAAGCTTTGTATTGCAAGCCGTTGAATGCTTGTGTACTAGGACTCTCCTGACTGATTCACAGATAAGCAGATAGGATAAGGGACAGAGGGGGAAAAGATAGCATCTATAGCCTTCAGATTCTTTGGTAAAGTTTCAGACTTGCCTCTGTGTAATCTGGAAACGGAACTGTAGGTAAAATGCTGGGAAAAACTTTCTAATACAGGAATCATGATAATGACCATAATATCAACAATTTGAAGACTCACGACCAGCAGAGTGAGTTAAGTCTCTTAAAAAAGCAGAGAGAGAATAAGAAGGTTTTGGGCAGAGGGTAGACCTCAGGGTGCTAAAATTGGCCTATTAGCAGGTAAAACAAGAGAGGAAAACAGAGAACAGAGAAAAGAGTAAATTGAAAAAAAAAATAAAAAAAATAAAATGCTGAAACAATACAGGTAAATATCAAACAGCAATCTGATCATCAACAACGTCGTTTACTGCAGCAGTCAGTCACTATCCCCTTTCACACATGCAACCAGGTAAGTTACTGCCCTTCTGGTCCCGCCTGCCGGAAGGCTTTTCCCCTCCTCTCTAGTACTGGGGAGGGGAATGAGAAAAAAAAGATAAAAAAAGAGGAGTGGGAAAGGGCAAGGCGGAGCGACAGTGAGAGAGAGAGAGAGAGAGGAGAGAGAGAAAAAAAACTCTCGCCGGTTCCCAGACATGCCGTCGCCTGGTCCTCGATCACTCCTCCACCCTCTGGTGAAGGACAGCCGCTCCTCCCCGGCAGACCGGAGCGAGTCCTCCGACCCCTGGTGGATGGAACGCCCCTCCGTGTTTTGGCGGCCATTAGGGAACTCCTCTACCCCTGGCAGCAGCTCCACCACTCCGGGCGGCCGGCAGCGAGCCCCTCCTCCCCTCGCGGATGGTGGTCATTCCTCCACGTCCAGGCGGCCAGCAGCAAATCCTCCATCCCCCAGTGGATGGCCACGGCTGCTCCCCTGGGTGGACGGCAGTGGCGAGGACTCCACGAAAGCGCATCCCTCCTCCTTCCCGGGCTTCGGCACTAATGTAACAAGGTTAAGGTTGGGAAAGGAGGAGGTGGGAACCGGCTGAACAGTCAAAATAATATTTAAATGAAAATTTAAACAGAAAGACACAAAACATAAATGCACACATGGCAGCTACATGCGGCTCTCTCTCCCGAACTGCCGCATTCCGCTGCACTTATCCCTCGCCTCGGCTGATTAGCCCTATTGGGGGCCGGGTCCTAGTCACGGTCCGGCCCCGCCCCGCCCCCCTCCTCATCACAGTCGGTAATGTTGGTGAGGTTACTCGATGACTCCAAGACTATAGATATTACGGTTTCATTTTCTGTTAATGCATGATTTTATGTAAAGCTACTTTGAAATGATGTACGTTGTGAAAGGTGCTATACAAATAAAAATTGGCAAATATTTACATTTATGCAGTTTCTCGAGACTCACGGCATCATATGCATCAACTTCAAATAAGACTGATGAACTACAGCGAACAAAATGCTGTCACTAGCATCCGAAGGCAAGAACGCCATCTGCGGCTGAAAAGCACAGTTATGTGTACGTACACTGCCGTTCAAAAGTTTGGGGTCACTTACTCATTCTTTATTATTAATATTTTTTTCACATTTTAGAATAATAGTGAAGTCATCAAAACTATGGAATAACAGAAATGGAATTATGGGAATTATGTTGTGACTAAAAAAAATCCAAAATAAATAAAACAATTGTTATATTTTAGCATCTTCAAAGTAGCCACTCTTTGCCTAGAATTTGCAGACATGTACTCTTGACATTTTCTGAACCAACTTCTTGAGGTATCACACTGGGATGCTTTTTAAACAGTATTAAAGGAGTTCCCATCTATGCTGGGCACTTATGGCTGCTTTTCTTTATTATTCGGTCATCAATTTCAAAAAAAGTTTTTTTTTTTTTTTTCAATACAATTTTAGTATTATAATGAAATAAATTAATATGTTGGCACAATTATATTTTTGTCTACAAAACTAATTTCAAACATTTAAGCATACACCTTCAGATCAAAAGGTTTTTAAGATCATGAGAAACATTTCAGTCAAGTGACCCCAAACTTTTGAACGACAGTGTATATCGCTACAATGAGGTCTGCATGTTCCTGAAGGAGTCACATTAAGCAAGTTAACATTAAATGCATTGCGAATGCCATTTCATTTAGTGTTTAAAGGAATAATTCACCCCAAAGTTAAAATTGTGTCATAATTTACTTACCCTAATGTCGTTCCAACCCCCTATGACTTTCTGTCTTATTTGGAACACAAAAAGAGATGTTTTAAAGCATATCGTGGTCTGTCTTTTCAATACAATGGTAGTGAGACAAGCTTGTTCATAATGAGTAAATTATGACTGAATTTTTATTTTTGGGTGAACTATTCCTTTAAGTAATGCTCTTTCTCATCACTGAATGACTAATATACAGTGAAGGTCAGTGACTTTTTCCAGCACAGTCACCATTACACAGAAAACGCTAACCTCTGAGTGCATGCATGCTGCTGCACTGCGACCTGAAATCTCCCACTATCACCGGCAGCCAGCTTGCCTTTAGAGATCTCTCCCAGTCCAAACTCGGGGCCGTGACAGAGACTGAGCAGCACAGGCCTGCTGCAGTGTAATAGGAAATTAATTGAGATCATCAATATGGTATTAATCATTAAGGCACAGGTGCTGAGATGGCACTTCTGCCTGAGTGAGCCTGTTAGCAATGCACGCATTTAAAAAGTTTGACCTGCTGTTCGGAAAGAGTGTGTGTGAGAGCAAGACAGGGAAGTGAAGGGCGAGACAGAGAGGCAAAGGGAGAGAATAATAAATATGGAGATAAGAATTAGGCATACTTATGCTCTTTGATGATGACAAAATTGCCATTTTTTGTTGAATTATGCCTTTAAGTCTGTTAACCAGCACACAGTGTAGATATCACACAGCAAAACGCATCACCTTGAACATTGATGCCATTTTGGTGAGCAAACACAAAATCCATTGGCTGCGTTTGTCCCTTGACGAGGCGGGGTGTGGACGAACGCCACTCAATGCTAATCAGGCAAACACAGCACAAATTGCTGCGACTACATTAAGCAGTTTGGCGCGGCACATCTCCAAGCAGCTGAAGGTATCTAACTGGGCGGACATACATTCCACTACATAAATTAAACATGGTGCGGCTAGAGAGCACACATGCTCAGATGATGTAAAGCAGCTGGGATCGATGCGGAGAGCGAGGAGAAGCTCGGTAAGTGGCGGAGAGGAGACGCGTGGCGCGCCTGAACGCAGCCCGGCATGGGGTCCATGCTTAAGTATGCTGAATATAAAACAAGCAGCAGGACAGGCAGAAGAGTCTTGACAAGCTCACTCACAAGGTGTCAGGGTTGAGCTTATGAAAAGTTTATGAGTTCTGCTCAAAACAGATTGATTTGGGGTTAAAGCAAATACCGAGCCAGAAAACCCTTGAAGCTGAGAAGACAAAAAGAGAAAGGAGAGAAAGAACAAGGGAGCTAGAAGAGGAGGAGGGAGTGACAGACAGAAAAAGAGGCTTTGTTGCAAGTATGACTTACAAAAAAGTGTATTTTGGTTTGATATATTCATCGGGTCTTGTCATATTAAACAATGTGCCTCCAAAGGAAGGAGATATGTGAAAGTGACTCTAGCTGGGAGAGAGTTGCCAATGTGTCAGGAGCCAGCGTGTGAGTGTTTAACATGTTTGGCCATATGTTTGACCTCTGTGCAACTGGTAGCTTCAGGCTTCGAGGTCTGTGCGAGGTTACCACAGGTGTGAAGCAGATGTGGAGAACATCAGTGATTCAGGTGAGCCTAAAGGGCAACAAACACTGGCCTGTCAGTTGCTATTAGCCTGCAGTCTGTTTGTTGATGACTTACTGCAGTTACAGAGTACAAGATCTGTCTTAAAAGTAATATTCAATATAAAAACAATTGGTTCAATTTTGTGATTACCACAAAAATTAATTTAAACTTTTTTTTAAGTCCTTCCTCTTAAAAAAAGGTAAAAAATTGGGTTACAGCGAGTTAAAGGTGCTGTAAGTATAGGTGGGCAAAAGATGCCCACGGGCCGGGTCTGAAGACTTTCTGCCTGCCAATCATTGTGCGTGTTCACAAGGCAGCGCATATATGCTCGTATAAGTGGCGTATAAGTACTGTGTCCTTCTCCATCGAAACGCACAGGGTTGGACGGCAAAATGCTCAGGGAAATCCATCGCCCTCCATCTGCTCCAACACAACTGTCTCTAGTGAGTCTGTTTGTGTGTTCATGTTTTTGAAGTGCAGGGTTTTGGAAAGAGGGGGCATGGGTTATTCAACGGCTGGTCTGTTGGAAGTTCTAGAACAACTAAAATCACTTACAGCAACTTTAAAATAGGTTCTCCTGTCCCAGTCTAGTGTGCAGAGACACATATACAGCCACATTTAGTTATGACCATATTTGGTCTTTTAGACTTTGACCTATCCTGTGACTGAGGGGTTTGTCTCAACTATCCTCAGATTTAGAGAAAACCGAGTGTGAAAATGTTATATACTAGTTATATCAATTTTTTTTTTCTCAGTTTCATTGTTGGCATATTTACTGCATTTTGGCTTTGCAGGGAAGTATAAGTAAGCAATTCATAGGTTGACTTCCCAAAGAGTGTTAACACTGTGGTTGTATTGTGCTTTCACAACACTGCACTGTTTGTTTGAGCAGTCTGATATGTGAACTTCTGGCTCAAACAAAAACGTTAGATTGGGGCAGAACCAGGTTGTCTAAATAATAGCACAGTGAAAGGGGTGGTATGAGTGTTTTGGAAATTGTTTGGAAATAGTTATTTTTGCAATTTGTTTGGTGACGCAAGTGATACTGAAATTACACACTTCTATTTATCATAAGGGTTGGTTCTGTGTCAGTATTATAGCACAGTATAGTCTATTCATCTAGACAAAAAAATCCAAACACAAGCAAATGTCTGCAAAGATACTGTATATAGGATGCATAACAGTACTCAAAAAGCCAGATGTAAAAAATGTGAGAATTTTAATTGCTATTGGATAATGGAAAACAGTGATTGAAAGATTCAATAGGTTAAGTATTTATTTAAGTATAGTTTAAGTTTAATTATTTAATAAAAATAAAATTATAAAAAAAACTTTCCTTTATTCTGTGCTAGCTTCTATACAACTCTAGCTATTCTTGGCTCTATCTAAGCAGTGCAATACTGCAGATATTGTTGAATTTTGTATGACAAATTGCTTGTTATGTTCCTCATTTGTAAGGTCAGGTAAATTACTAAACATAATGTTAATGTAAAAATATCTCTCTTTCTCTCTCTCCTGGACTATTATTGAGGTTGTGCTCCACATAAGCCATCTCACATTCACATTGTGTAACTGTGTAACAATAGGGGAAGTGATGTCATTAAACGCTGCTGTCTTCAAAGAGCAGGGTGGAGAGCAGGACTGTTTGATGTGGCCCCCGGAGGGGTCTCTAGCCAGCCTGCTAAAGAGAACAGAGCTGGTGTGTCTTCAGAGTGATGGGCCCAGGGCTCTATGGATCACCCAACACCCACCCACATCCACACACCCTATGATCAATAGTGAGTCTTAATCAATCACAACAATGCCACCTCCCTCATCCACTCCACTTTTTCTTAACCTCTGCCCTGCCAGAGACATATAGACCCCATTTACATCTGGTATTAAGATGCATCTCAGGTGATCCGATCACATGTGATCAGGAGAGACACATCACTGTTTACACCTGGTCGCTTAAATGCGTGTCCTGTGACGACTTGTGTTAGGATTTGGAGGATGTCGACATACATTAATTACTATGTCAGTCTGTTACTACATGATATTAAAGCCAGCAAAGTCATAAAAGACAAAGAATGAGCAAAAGAAATAGGGCGAAATTTAATCTAAGCACAAATGCAACATGTTAAGCAGAAATATCTTATTTTAATAGATTGCATGGATTAATGTTTATATCTCAAATGCAATGTGGTCAAATGCGTTTTTGACCACATTTGTATGCGGTTTTTGTGATCCGATCACAAAATGTTTTAGACCCTGTTTAGACCTGTATTTAGGGCTGACCACATGTGATTGGATCACCCGAAATGCATCTTCATACAAGGTGTATATGGGTTCATAGCTGTTTAAAACCTTTAAGTGTTTGCATGTGAGTGTGTATATGTGCATATTGCAAGTAAAGCAAAGTCAATCAGCTAATAACAAAATAAATCTGCGAACAAAAACTAAATCAGCTAATAACAAAACATTATCAAACAGCAAACAGTGATAGTTCGGCGCTACTCTGCTCCTCTCGGCCCTTTCCAGGCCGTTTTAATAGGCTGAGTGCTCTTGTTATGAATTGATGCGGAGAGGAAGGACTCAGCAGGGAGCATTACAGAGGTAGCATTAAAGAGCATTACTTTAACAACACACCTGCCTCATACGGAGATTATGCGTTCATACTGAAATAATTAAAGCAGAAGAACAGGCATCAATCAAGCTACTGAGCATGTGCAGGAAACCACCGCAGGAAGAGACCTCCACTTAATTTGGTATCGTTTGGGGCCTACAGGCTCATTTGTTTACATTCATAATACATACAAAGGATTTATCTAACTTGCAAATGAGCATTAATTTACTAGTCCAAGAGGTACTGTGCAGTGCAGGGAGCACTGGATAAAGAGAGGAAAGGTGTGGAGGAGTGGAACAGCTGGTAGGGCAGGGAAAGGGTAGGGAGGAGGGATTTAACCCTTCATCACCCTGTTGAGAGCTTTCTGGGTCATCAGTGTTCTGTGCAAGCATGTGTATGTTTTAACAAATCAACATGTCATCTGGTAATAGTTTTAAATACGGAGTATATTATACAATTTGAAACTTTTACGACCCCCCAACAAGAAAATGGCATTTGATAGCAATAACATTAGATGGCCTTGAGAAATTTAACGATGTTAAGGAAGGTATAATGCATAGTCAGACAGTTGTTACCGCAAAATAAACCCAGGCAGGGTGATAAGGACCCCGAAGTGAAGTGGATTACCTGCTTATTACATGGCTAATTAGCAAATAAATAAATAAATGGACATAACATTTAGATTTTTGTTGAAATTATGTAATTATGTGAAAAGAAATAAACAGCTGAAATTCACTTTCGGGTTTGTGTCGGAGTTCTGTTGGTGTTTATTTTGTGACAGTGCCCATCTGACTCCTCAATATCCAGTGCACTACAAGACTACTTGCCAAATAAATAAATAAATGGACATGAAACATTGATTTGAGTTGATTGATTATTTTAAAAGCTTACTTTTAGAGATCGCAGAAAGAACAGAGAAGCAGGAAAGATGACTCTCCATACCCGGATGATCGGTCTGATATGTCTTAATCCCCGGTTGTGCAGTTGTTACTCAGAGATATCAGACCACAAGACTGACCAATCAGAATAGAGAATTCAAGAGCACCATGTAATAAACATGTTTAAATGATATAATAGAGTGAAAACTAACAAAAATTAAACTAAACTGAAATGGACTTCAAAACTACAGTATAATAACCCTGCATTGATGAAAGGCTTGGATTGTGGCCATATCTGAGCCAGTTTAAACCAGTCTGGCCATTCTCTGTTGAACTCTTTCATCAACAAGATGTTTCCATCCGCAGTAATGCCCCTCACTGGATGTTTTTGTTTTTGGCACCAATCGAGTAAATCCTAGAGACTGTTGTGTGTGAAAATCCCAGGAGATCAGCAGTTACAGAAATACTCAAACCAGCCCATCTGGCACCAACAATTATCCATGCAATTATCTAATCAGAATGCTATTCTGAGATGCGGGTTGGTGCTGTTTTGGCAGCATGAGGGGGACCTACACAATATTAGGCAGGTGGTTTTAATGTTGTGGCTGATCGGTGTAAATGTGACAACTCCATAACAGATGTCTCGTGTCCAGACACACTCTGATCATACGTCAAATGTCAGGATGACAAAAGTGTGTGTGTGTACAGCCGCTCCTCAGAAGGAAGAGAGCGAATGGGTGGCAAAGATTCTCCTAAACATCGCTGTGTTATGAAATTTAATGGCCAAATAAAAAGCATATTAAAATCATTGCAATATTCACGATATTGCTTAATTTTATATCATCAGCAAAATAGTGAATATTCGATATATTGCCCAGCCCTACATGTAAGACTAGTCTAAAACAGATTTATGCAACTGGCCCCAGATCTGAGGTGCTTTTGAACTGCAGTGAACAGAACTCATGCTGAGATTCAGTCCTAGAAATGGAGAAGCTCCAGGCCAAACATTCATTCTGCTGCTAAACCAACACATAGACTGCACAAACATGCACATGCACAAACTATTATCTCAAGATGTAAACACACTCACATGTTTGTGACCACTTGCACGAGCATATGAACCCAAAACATTCACAACAAACATAATCTTTTTCTCTTCCCGAACTCAGTGTTGAACTAAGCATGTTCTCACAGATGTCTGTGTCTCCACCCACCTCAGTCTTCTCCAACTGAACGGATGGGGTCAGTGTCGCCCTACAAACAAACAGTAGTGTGTGTGGCTCAGCAAATGCCGAGCCAATATCTTACATAGATATGGCAAGGGCACTGATGAGAGAGGATGAGAGAGAGAGAAAGAGAGAGAGAGAGAGAGAGAAAGAGAGAGAGGGACAGAGAGAGTGAGAGACAGAGAGGATAAAGGAGAAAAAATCAATACTATATCTCAACACGAAGCACAAACCAAGCCAAAGCAGCAGGAGTTTGCAGCTTGCTACAAAAACCGGACAGCTTTATCAGGCTTTTTCAGCAACACACATACACCATAGAAAAGAGTATGTATGTGCCTGTTGGGAGAGTGGTGTTGGGTGTTCGTTGGCCAAGGAAACGAATAGTCTAATGCTGCACCTCCATTTCCCCTGTCCAAGCCCTTTTCGCTCTCTCAATCTCACAAACACACACATACACTGCCCAAGCCCTCAAAATACCCACTCTAAAAATAGCCTGCAGGGAGGCATCGGCCCAGCTATTATTATTACACACACGTCCCGCACGCCCCTACCAAGGAAAGGGACGAGACTAATGCTTTTTCTGGTGTAGGCAATTAAAAAACTATTTGTCACCTGCCTCACGCTGATGTTCGGGCCCATGGCACAGGATTACAGCCCAGAGAGCGGGGCCGCTGATCAGACCAGGCTGGATGGACAAATGAGATGGAGAAAAGAGAGGAATGATAGAAGGATGGCTGCAGATGACAGAGCAGGCCTGGGAGGGTTCCTGATTTATACAGACAGGTTAATACCACAGCAGCCAAGCCTCTGACTACCACTGCCATCAGGAAGTCATGCAATATTTAAAGCCCAGCGAATTAAAGACACTCTCAGCTTCGGGGCTTGTGGCAAAAAATAGGAATGTATATTTCTGCACTCCTCCAACACTTTTTGTAGTATGGTCACATATACACTCATGCACAAACACACAGACACATACAGAGTAATTGGCTCAGAAAATTAAGTTAGTTCTAAGAAAAGCTCTAGCATTATTTGTTTGCAGATGGTTTGATATTTTTGTTATCTAATGCAATGAAACATATTATAAATGTGGCTTAAAAGTCCTAAATAAGTGTCACTGTACATGCAGAATTGTAGCAGCCATTATAACACTTTTGATTAAATTTGAAGTCTATCCTCCCACTTTTTAGGAAATACTAATAATGTTTTAAACGATCATCCACATGACTCACATTTAAACTTCAACTCACTGCTTTGACCTCCACATGAGAAGCTAAAATGGTAATTTTATGAGTTTGCTTAGAGAAAAATTGGAATTGTCTTTGGAATTAGTACAGAAAAAAAATACCCTGACAATATGATACATTCATTTATATATAGATGACTCATTGAATGTCTCAGAAGGGCTTGTGGTGAATTTTAATTAACTAAATAAATCTTGGAATGCTCAGAAACCATAAGAAAAAGTTGAATTGTTTGAACTTTGAGTGCTGCGTTACAACACTTGATAGAAGAGCAAAGCAGCACCATGGGCAACCCTGATGATTCACTTATAGAGCTCTAAGTATTCAGCAACGCTGATGCAGGTCATGTGGATGCTAGTGGTCGACCTATATGGGTTTTTTAATTGCCAATGCCGATATCAAGAGAGACGGGTGGCCGATAAGCCGATATAATGCAAATATATATATCTCACAATTTAATATAGTAAATAATCACGATTGTGTGTTTTAATTGGTAGACAGCAGTTTCTTCTGATTTCTGTTAAGTCATCCAATTTAAGTCATTCATTTGAACATAAAGAAGTTGTTAATATATTAGGAAGAAGGAAATAATAACAGCGCACACAGTAGTCTAGCAACCACGGGTGGCATGTGCACATTAGCAATCGGTTTTCTCACAAAATACTGAATCAAACTAATTATACATACAGTGCACAGTGAATATGACATTTAGTTATAGCGCATGTGAAGCACTTTTCCTTTGAAGATGCTCTCACGTGCTAGTGCTGATCCAGCGAGCAGCAATCTCCTGACAGCTTTCAGTTTACACGGCCCAGATCGCCTGCTTGGAGTGTCAGAGACTGACCATCATAAAACATTCGTGAGTCAGAGGAACAGAGTTTTGATCCAGGCTGTTTGAAAAGGTGCTTCAGTGGAAGATATATGAGCACTCATCATTCATGAGTCTGAGCAACATAGACAAGACAGTTTAAGCTAAAGAGAGAGAGAAAATGAAACACGCAAGCACTTTAAACGTAGTAACATGATGGCACGAAACAACAAAACGAATTGTGATTGGTTGTTTACATGTCTTAGGCGGTACCTTCAAATGCAAGCAGGTGATTCTCTGCGCCCTCGTGGCTTGAGAAATGAATCGGCCAAATGTGAAAATTTAAAGTGAATGTTACATCACGTAATTAATACTCAGTTGAGTTCAGAAGTATAAGAATGTGTCACCCTCCAACCAGATTGTTCCTACACTCCTGCACACTTGGTTTGCCTATTTCTCTTGCCACTCTTAGTAGGATGTGCACACATTTGAGACACACACCCATGCAGAGATGCTAAGCCATTGCCGCCTGCAGGATCAATACCCCCGACTAGTCACAGAAAGACAGATTCCGAGGCACACAAAAGAGTGACGGGGAGCTTTTTTTTTTTAAGGAACAGCTCCCCAGTCAACAGCTCCGAACAGAAACCTGGGACGTCTTTGTTCCATTCATGCTATCGATTTGGCTGCAACACAATTTACATTGCAAAGCACAGTGTTTTTCCGGCAGGCGCTAGCTCAATTTAGGCAGGCCCACAAATGTGTCATAGCTATCTTGATTCAATTCTGGATGTTATGGCAGTTGCTGTGACTCATAACCCAAACAGGCACGACTGACTAAGCACATCTCCTCGTCCCCTTCATCATCATTAGCAAGATAAAGCAAGATGAAGTAAAAGAAAATGCAGATCTGTTGGTGTATAATAATAGAAGAACTTTCTAATCAGTTATGGGTTTTGGAGAGGAACACTAAAGGCCTCAAAGCCTTCTGTTTTATCTTCCTTTCATTTGTGAGGGTGCAATGAGCAAAGACAATCCCCCCAGGCTTTCTAAAAAGCAATGGTGATGGCCCAGAAAAAAGGCCATCAAAGCGTAGGGCAGGGTGCCAGACTCAGGTTCTGAGTACGGTTATGGTGGCAGTAAATATCCCTGTGGAGGTAGTTTATGTGTCCCCATGTGGCAGACCCAGCTCTGACACACCCTGCATTGCTAATTTACAAGGCAGCTCGTTAATGGTGTGTGATTTACAATGCTCATTTAAATATCTGATCTCTGCCTGATGAAATCATCGCCTTACAGCGGCTATATACTCACACATGCGGACGCACATAAAGCGCCAACCAAACACATCCCATTTGGCTCACCCATGATTTTAGCACTACAGTTTCAGGCAAACTGACAAATACATTTAAATAAAACATGACACATAATGAAAGAGTGTAAAGTCATATTTAGACCCTAAAATGTGCCCTGAGAGCTCATGGGCATTTTTGGAACTTTCATTTAGAGGAGAGTATAAAAAAAGACAGAAATTGAGGGGATGCACTTATGGGTACTTTTCTACAAATCAACCAAGTCAAGCAAGCAAGAAAACATCACACTAGTGAAAGGAAGGAGGCAAGGAATGAAGGATGGAGGAAAGAAAGAAAGAAAGAAAGAAAGAATGAACAAAAGAAAGAGAAGGAATGAAGGAAGGAACAAAGGAAGGAAACAGAAAAAAGGAAGAGAAAGAAGAAAAATAAGAAGGAAGAGAGGAAGAGAGAAAGAAAAATAAAAACAAAAAAGAAGGAAGAGTAAGAAAATAAAGAAAAAAGAAGGAAGAAGGAATGAAGAAATAAAGATAGAAAGGAAGAAAGAAAAAGAAAGAAGAGAAATAAAGAAAGAATGAATAAAGGGAGGAAGAAAGGAAGAAAGAAAAAGAAGGAAAACAGAAAGAAAGAAAATAAGATGGAAGGAAGAGAAAAAAGAAAGAAAGACAGAAAGAGAAATAGGGAAGGAAGGAAGGAAAAAGAATAAAGGAAGGAGGAGAAAGAAAGAAAGAAAGAAGCATTGAAGGAAGAAAAAAGAAATAAAGCCAGAATAAAGAAAGAAACAAAGGAAGAAAGAAAGAAAGAAAGAAAGAAGAAATGAAGGAAAAAGAAAAGAAATTCATCAATCAAATAAGACCTACACAACATCTCACAGAATAAAAATCATGTTAAGATTTTGTACATTTCAAATTAAACCTACACATCACCTCGAAGAATGAAATTAGACCTAAACAACACCTCACATTACACTAGCAGACCTACAAAATATTTCACTAAAATGATAGTTGGCACCCCTCTCCGTTTTTCTTATTCATAATGCCACACTATTATATAAGACCCTAAAGAGTCTTCTGCAGTCAAATAAGGCCAACACACTTCCCCTTATAGTCACATTACAGAGTCGTCACTGATCTCTCCACTGTTCTCTCAGTCAGAAAGAGCTGTTGACCCTCGGGACTGGCCAAATTCCTGAACTGATGAAACAGATCTCCAGGATGAAATTGCCAATTACAGAAATTGGATTCTGAGCACTGCTTTGTATGTTGATGAGCCTGGGCTTGTACGATGCGTCCTGAGATCGATATGACAGTGAATATACTCGAATTTGGGTGGTAAAAAGGGGAAAAACATCACCTTCCCACCTTCCGTTCTTTTTATATCTCTTTTCTTCTTCACTTTTGAAATTTCTCTATCTGAAATTTCTCTCCATGATGCTTCAGTGATGAGGAAATCAGAATGTCAGACTCCACCAGAGCTAATTGGCCCTCTGATGTGTAATCAGTGGTGGACAAATGCGACAGTTCTGGTCATTAGCTACACTGGCATGTTGTAGCTATGCGAGCTATGTGTCAACACATCACAGCAAAGTTCAGCACGCTCCCGACACACAACTGGCAACTGCCTAGCCACACATACACTTGTAAATGCGGCTGTCTGCCAACTGGCCCTACTGTGTCCTATTGATCTGTCTTTGCTCACCGCCTGCCGTCATCTGACACTTACACACACACATAGAAATTAGAGGCAGCACATCAAAAGGTTTATAGACTGGGCCCAATCACAGAGGCCTGTCCCTGACACAGATTAGATAGACTGCTTTAGAAAACCTAAATCTAAAGCAGGGAGAGTCCAAGCCATACCAACTCGGTTCTGAGGGACACACACACCTACAAAATCAGGTAAGCTCTGTTCCAAAACCTATTTAGCTGCCTTAAGAGTGAACCACATAAGTGGCCATTTTAGGCCATGTCGACACTACGTTTTCATTTGAAAATGCATTAACTTCTCTCGTCCACTCAAGAATTCGGATTTCCTCCACCAACAAAAGTGACCTTCGAAAATGCTCTCCATTACCACATATTTTGGAAACAATGATATCCGAAAAAAGATAAGTGTGGACATGGCCTTTCAACACAATACGTAGAACTCCACTGGCCACAAAAACAGTGTTCCGTGCATGAGACTCAATTCGCAACTGATTTCAATAGAGTTTGACACTAAAGCAAGGGTGAATAAATTATGACAGAATTCTATTGACAGAATTTTTGTCTGAATTAAGCCTTAAAAATGTTGCCTCTGTAGGCAGCTCACTAGGTTTGGAAACAAAGCACTAGACAGGCCTTAACCAACATGTGTACACACACACACACAAAAAAACTAGTTAATTGGCCAACAGAGCGTAAAGCTCCAAGCTTCTCCAGACAGTGTCCTAATAGAACAGCAGCGATCACGCTCAGGTGCCCGCGTTTCCTGCAGCCTGTGAAGAGCTATCAGTACCGTGTGATGTGGGCTGATGAGTCTATAGGTAAGAGTTGAATTAACACAATAAGGCAGGTCAATCTCTGTCTCTAATGTCCCAGACACACAGAGGGAAGCAGCTGGACACACATGGCTGCCAGCGGCTGGCGTTCAATAACCGGCTGAATGTCAGTTTGGCTCACTGGTGGACTGCTGCCCTTTCACAGAGCTGTGAATTATTAAGCAGCCATCTCGCATCCATTCTGCTCTGTGTCCAGGTGAACATCTTTGGTATGGTGGAGAGGAAGAGCCATGGAAGGTTTAAGGGGAAGTGGTATGCAGAACAGCCTAACAGGAAGTTTCCAAAAGGGTCAGTAAGAGGGAGTCCTGGTAACACACTGTACCGTAGACCCAATGCTCATAGAATGAGATAGAAGTAGCTCAATTTTGCCTAGTAATATTTTGGCCACTGAAAACACTGACTCTTAATCCTAAATCTCTCTCAACGGGAGAGCAAGATTCTTACCTGCCTGAACAGCAGATGAGTTCAGGAGGAGAGGAGCATGTGATAAGTGAAGGGGAGAAAGTGTGAAGTTAATGAGGTGGATGATGGAGGACAAGATCTGTGTGTACAAGATCTATGAATTAATTTTTTCCATGGAACACAAGAGGAGAAATTTTAATGAATATCCTGGTCGGTCTCTTCAATACAAAGGCAGTAGACAGTGATTGTTTTTTAAGCTTCAAAAAGAATGTAAAAATGCAACTCATATGTTATATTCCAAGTCTTCCGAAGGAATACAAAATGTAAGCAATTTTTGGGTGAAAATCTTTTGAGAGAATCTCTTTCACAGTAGTATGCATGTTCATGCAAGAACTTGTGTTGTATAGCACTATGAAGAACGCATGATATATAGCTGGTATTCCAGTTGAGGCTTTCGCAGCATGTATAACTGGAATCAGTGTAGGAAGTTGGATGAGTCAAGAGGGCAAGTGAATGTACAGTGTCTGAATTTGAATGCACAACCCTGGACTAAGATACATGTGTACAGTATGTGTGCATGTCAAAGCAAGGACAGATTTACAAACTATAAATTCTAAACACATGCACACAGATAAACACATCATACACAGCAGGACTGCCCCATCATGATCTCTAACCTTCTCATTAACAGTCAACAAACAATACAAAATGGTGCAGTGCATAATTTCTGTGGCATTATTGGCACCAACAGAATTTTTTTTCCATCCATAAAAAAAAAATCTATCCACCATCCATCCATCCACCCACCCAAAATCCCATCCATCCATCCATCCATCCATCCACCCACCCAAAATTCCATCCGTCCACCCAAAATCCCTCCCATCCATCCACCCAAAATCCCATCTATCCATCCAGCCACCCAAAATCCCATCCATCCATGCATTCATCCATTCACCCGAAATCCCATCCATCCATTCATCCATCCAGTCAAGCCAATATCAAAGTTTGTTTTTATAAACTTTACCTATCTAGTAGTCAAATTCAGCAGGATAGGAAAAAGTATTTGAACATCGAAAAACCCATCACAAATCATAACCAACATCCTAGTATTCCTGCACTGTATAATTCACATGTACAAGGCCTCAACCCATCAACACTGATCATTCCATATTGTCCTGAGACTGTACTCAACCAAAACTTTCAGACTTCTATTCACCACACTGTATCCACAAGCCACGAGTCTTAAGAATTCTAAATCAATAGTCAGCTGCTGATCCAGGCGACAGCATAAACTTTCAGTTTACCACCTCGGCACCTCATGACAGACATTAATCCCATGACTCTGAAATCAATATGCCATCATTTCACTTTTGTGTATTCAGCACCCTAAACAATCCGGCAATAACAAACCCAAGCAAACATGGGCTGTATTAATGTCCCCATCCGTTAAATCAGTCTAATGAAACTTTGCCTCATAAATGACTCTTTCTTGGAGCGTAAGCAAAGTTAAATATACATTACTCTGGGCAGAGAAGTGTGTGGTCAGGGGTGCGCCAACTCCTGCACAAATTTTGTGTGGCTACACAAACAACCAGCTATGAATAAATAAAAGGAGAGAGGCACACACCCCAACAAAAAGGAAGATGCTGCCTCTCGCCTCAGGCTAATTTACACCAGCCCAGTGGCTACAAGTAAATATACAGAAGATGAGGTGGTGATAGAGTTCAACTTTTCCTAATCAGTTAGGTCAAAAAATGGAAATATCTTGTTTGTTGGCAGCTTTTGAGAGTAATATCGATCTTTAAAGAGCAATGTGGGTGTGGAGGGGTTGAAATTAAGGTATGAGGAGATTTCAAACTCAGTATTAGCTTTGATAAAGTCTGTAAAGTGTATTTTTTGGAGTGCCTGAATATCTGATCACAGTTTAACAAGTTTTCAGCACCACGGACAGCTCCTGACATCCTGCTGCTCTGTGCCAAATTTAGTGAATCTGACAGCCAGTGTGTGTTTAAGACAGATTGTAAGGAGCAACACAGAGCATCCATCTCTCCTTCTATATGAGCAAGCTTGTTTATTTTAATGAGCATGTATGTGAAGTGGGACAGTGAGATGTATACTGCATGCAGGCGTCAGAATCTCTGGTCCAACTCATCCTGATTCTCAGTGGAGAAGCCATTTCTTGCCATCAATCATAGGGAGAGATTGAGAATGAGGGCAAAAAAGAGAGAGAGACAGGGGGTGGGCTTTTTGCAAGTTTGCTGCCAGTTTCCTGATTTATCTAAACAGTATTCTGTCTTATGAGTCATTTCATTTCCCAACATAGCTATCCTCTCCTCTCCTCTGCTCTTCACCAAACAAACACCTAACAAACATTTTAGTTTCAGAACAACGCTGCTGAAAAAATTACATATTTGGACTATTGGGAAAACTTATGCAAAAATCAAAGTGAACTGGAATGTTATTGGACCCTAAACAGAAGTATAATCTGGCTGATTATAGATATCGTCACCTTTAGAGATACATAGCAAAGATGGATCCTTTACAAATACAGGCTCAGTGATCACAGTCTCATCATTGAAAAAGGCAGACACAGACAAACATGGTTTCCAAATGAAGAACAAGTCAGTGTTACTGTGATACTGGTGAGGCTGAGACAGAGGCACATTTTTTCCTTCAAAGCCGTAAATTTCAAGATACAGGAGAAAAATAACCTTAAAAACAGTCAAACCTCGTCTTGCTAAAAGTTTCTTTATATTTTATTCTATTTTCATTTCTTTATTAACACTTTACAATAAGGTATTCATTAACATTAGTTAACTACATGAATAAACATGAACTAACAATAAACAATACTCTTACTGCACATCCTGTATTAATCTTGGTTAATGTTAATTTCAACATATACTAATACATTTTCAACATTAAAATGTTGCATACATTAACATTAGTTCATATATTATGAACTAACAGGAACAAACAATGAGAAATTGTGAAAATTATTGGTAAATTAACATAAACCAATATAAAAAATTTTGTAAAAATATTGTTCATTGCTGGTTCACAACACCTAATGCATTTATTAATGTTAACAAATAGAACCTTTTTACAAAGTATTACCATTTATTTTATATTGCAATTATTATTTTCCTCAACACAACTAGCACCTTTTATCATTATTTCTATCATTATTTTTATTTTATTTTTATTTATTGTTCCTGCTCTAATATATTTTTAACATTAAAAGTTATATGCATTGACACTGGTTAATGCATTATATGAACTAACAGGAACAAACAATTGACAATAGTAAATTTATAATTAACATTAACCAAGAAAAAAAAAAATTCTGTAAAGAATATTGTTCATAGTGAGTTCATGACATCTAATGCATTTACTAATGTTAACAAATAGAACCTTAAAGGAATATTCCGGTTTCAATACAAGTTAAACACAACTGACAGCATTTTTGGCATAATGTTGATTACCACAAACCATTTGTCTCTTCTTTTCCTTATAAAAGCACAAATATGGGTTGTATATATACTGAACAAAAATATAAACGCAATGCAACAATTTCAAAGATTTTACTGAGTTACAGTTCATTTAAGGAAATCAGTCAATTGAAATTAATTCATTAGGCCCTAATCTAATCTAATCAGTGCGTATGGAAAATTTCTGGGATCTTTTATTTCAGCTCATGAAACATGGGACCAACACTTTACATGTTGCGTTTATATTTTTGTTCAGTGTATAATATAATAATACTTACTGTTTCAAAAGTATAGTGGTAAACAATAAACAATATGCGTGTTGACATGATTTTAGTGCAATAAAATTGCTTATTAACCTTTTCTGTGTAAAGTAAACTTTGTTGCCATTACGACATAATGCCGTGATCCTAAAACTACTATAAAAAAAAATTTTAAGCAACTTTACAGCTCAAATAATCACAAGTTTTATGTGACTCAGTGTAACACTGATTTTTGCTTTTATTAAAGAAAATGAAATCATTTTTTGTGCTAATCAAAATTATACCACAAATGCTCTTGAACAAAGAATAGTCCTTTAATGTAAAGTGTTACCATTTATTTTATATTGTAAATTACAATTATTAATTTTATTTCTAATTTATTTTAATTATTTGAATAATTCTCTCCTCTTCTTCAATAGAGAGGTCTGGGAAAAGGCTATTGACCACTTTCTAAAGATCTACCAGCTTGGAAGACAAATGAACCTCCCAAAAGTGGCCTCCCATCCAGCCATATTAATATAATAATGATATCCGGCTCCCTGTCACCGGTTGCCACACCTCAGGTATGTAATGCAGGATTTGATGAAGAACGAGAGCCAAGGAATTACATTCGATTAGCACTAAACAAGAGAATGGGACGTGAAAAGATTAAATCAATCAAGTGAGGGACCAGGACAGACACAGAGGGAGTGAGCGTGTATGTGTGTGTTTGTGTGTGTTTCACATAGAGAGATAATATAACCTTAACACTCTGAATCTCTAAACAGCCATTCAGACAGTCTATTCCGTATGAATGCGAACTTTTTAGAGAGGCCAGCGAGATGCATGCTGGGTAGTGGTGATAATACTTCCCCTCAGAAGATCTCTGCCGTTATGCAGAGCGAGAAGAGAAGAGCTGTGCAATACCACTGAGACATTCCTAGAAGAATAAGGCGCTATCTGAGGGAAAAGCATTTTAAACGAGTGAGGAGAGGAGGAGTGCAGAGATTCCTCATAGGCTTCTTTTCTCATTACCTCCTCTCCTCCCCTGTCTTATTACTGAGCCTTTTCTCAATAAAGAAGATCTAGACTGGATAAAAGGCAGGCACACTCCCAGTCTGCGCTCCCTCATCCTCATCTCGCTCATTCTTTCTGACTCTTTGCTCTCTGTACACCCCCTCTTTTGCTTTCTCTCTCTCTCTGTGATCACATTCCCTAAAAAATGTAGCTTTATGTCATCGTTTGAGGCCTGGCTGTGCTCTGTTATTTGCTTGGGCAGGGTTATGTGCATTCTCAGCAGTTGCGTAACCTTTGCGAATCGGCTCTAAGGGACACAGTGAGGGTGCTGCCAGGCCTTGGAGACTGATGCCATATGTGTACGACAAAGTGAACCAGGAACAACCTGAAGCAGTGAAGCAGAACATGAGTCAGCTGAGTATACTGAGAAAACACAGAAAAAACTTGTTATACTCAGTCTTTTGCTAGAAATACTTCTGTAATGAGCAAGATGCTAAAGCACTGTTATTAAGAACACTCTGAGCTACAGAGAACTGAATGTTAAGTTTCAAGACAGTACAGTACTGTTTTAAGGTTAATTATTAGTGGTGCATGCTAAGGCCAACATTACTATTACTATTGCTCATACTTAGTTAAGGGATTTGAGCACACACTAAGTATTAAACTTTGGCACATAAATTGAGTGTTTTTTGAGTAGAGGTTTGTATTACTTCTCTAAGCAATAGCAAGTTTTTCCCCATAAAGGACTATGAAGTCTGGGGGGGGGGGGTGGGGGCGGGGAATCCCACAGACTTGTATTTAAAAAGGCCTTTGAATAACCATATCTAGGGTTCGGATTATTATAGAGACTTGAGGTAGGCTCTTTTGACTTGGACCAGTGAGCAACCATCCAAAATACCCAAGAAACCACCTAAAAACACACTAGCATCCACCCTCGAACCACATCCTCAAACGAATGTGTGTTTACACGTATCCAAAAAAGCCTGAATAACTATGGCCTGGGCTTTTTAAAGCATTCATCTGCATGCAACCTCCTCTCCCACCCTGCATCTTTCCCTGGGCTGCACTGTAGTTTCGAGGTTAGCTTTGATCAGTCTGTGAGCTCAGGAGCCAGTGGGCTGAAGGGTTACATTTAATCTCTCTGCCCTTCTCCATTACAGCTGAATAAGATTTGAAGGAGAGCTGCTTAGCTCCAGATGAAGGGGGAAAAAAGGATGGAAGAAACTCAAGGACTCCAGAAAAATAACAGTAGGTAACCAAGTCTTTCCACAAACAGGTATCAAATACTCTGGCAGCCTTACCTGCAAAAGCCAGTAGCACCTGCGGTGGAAGGTGGGGATGATGGAGGAGTGGACATAACAGCCATACAGACACTAGGGAAAGAGAGACACAAACACAGAGAGAAACACATAGTTAGTACAGAACACAATGGCCCCATCACTGGTTCACCCTACTTTATGACCTCGTCCCAGAGGAGACCTGATGTATGGCTATTTTTTAAAATCAAAGGACATAGAAAGGGTACAGAAGGGGTTATGGAGAAACTTTGTTTCTTCCAATCTTCTTTTATCTCTTTTCCTTAGTCTTTCTGCTCTGATTTTCAGGGCTGATGATGATTCCATTATGGTATGATGCATAAACTCGTTCTCACCAGCTGCAGCACAGCGGCCTACTACCATGTAGTTATTAATATACTTATTGTAAACAGATAATATGTCACTCTAGGGCTCATTACCGCACACTGCAGCCTCAGCTGCCATATACAGTAAGCACAAAGATTCTTTTCTAAAGGCAGTAAGGGTGGTTGGTATGACTAAATTCTTATATCATGTGGTGAGTAATTATATTTCACGGTAACGGTATATATCACGATACAGTGTGTGAAATAAAAAAATATTTTTTTTTATTTTTTATTAAATAACCAAGTGGTAATGCTGAGAATTAAATATTTCACAGAAAGTATTTCATCTATTTTCATTATTTTTATGTTTTTATTTAGAACTTGGTGGGCGCAAACCAAAAGATTATTTATACCATTTTTATATTTATATTATATATACACTACCAGTCAAAAGTTTTGAAACACTTGACCGAAATGTTTCTCATGATCTTAAAAATCTTTTGATCTGAATGCATATGCTTAAATGTTTGAAATTAGTTTTGTAGACAAAAATATAATTGTGCCACCATATTAATTTATTTCATTATAAATCTAAAATGTAATTAAAAAAAAAAAAGTTTTTTAAATTGATGACTTGGACCAAATAATAAAGAAAAGCAGCCACTGTTTAAAAAGCATCCCAGTGTGATACCTCAAGAAGCTGGTTGAGAAAATGTCAAGAGTACATTTCTGAAAATTCTAGGCAAAGGCTGAATAATACTTTGAAGATGCTAAAATATAAACACAGTTTTGATTTATTTTGGATTTTGTTTAGTCACAACATAATTCCCATAGTTCCATTTATGTTATTCCATAGTTTTAATGACTTTACTATTTTTCTAAAATGTGAAAAAAAATTATAATAAAGAATAAGTAAGTGTTTCAAAACTTTTGACCGGTAGTGTATATATATTTATATTTATACCAAATGAATGTATATTTATACCAAATGAATGTTAGGGTTGACATCAGCGCAAAAACTGCTTCACATTAGGTTATGAGTTAAAAGTGAAAGACTCAAAACCGTAAAATGTCTCGGTTACTGTCGTAACCTGGAGGGAACGAGACATTGTGTCCCTCTTGCCACAACGCTGTACTAGCCGCTGAAATGGCCGGGACCGTGTCTCGGCTCCTCAGCACAAAACCTGTATGAATCCTGCATTCCAGCTCCCTTTTATACCCGTATGTCCGGGGGAGTGGCATGCAAATTCCACTTGCCAATTCTCATTGGCCTTTTCTCAAAGATCTGAGGTGATCGGGGCTCTCAAGAGCAACCACTAGTGTCACTACATCGACACAACGTCTCGTTCCCTCCATAAGGGAACGGAGGTTAAGACAGTAACTGAGATGTTCCCCTTCTGTCACTCACTTGATGTTGTGTCGATGTAGTGACACTAGGAGTCCCTATGGAAAAACGGCACAACAGCTGTGTTACGTGAACTGCCGATGCAGGTGCAAGCAAGCTGCTGCGTGCGTAATAGCAGGTGCATCAGACTGCACGTAACCTCCCCCAACACCCCAAAAGATGTCATGTAGTTCCCCACATCCCTGAGGGGGGGAAGCAACTTAACAAACATGGGAGCAGGCCACGCCAGCCGCGGCCTTTTCTCTCTATGTTTTCTCTCCACAGAGTATTAGATTCAGCTGGGGCCATCTAATGCTATCATATGCATCGGGGAAGGTGTTCTTTTCCTTTCCTATTCTTTCAGGGGGAAAAGACCCCACGGAGACCACATCCTGCCCAAAAGGGGAGGTCAATATGTGGCAATACGACACATGGGCTCAGCAGCTGCACATGGAAGAGGCGCAGTGGTAGGTCCCACCACGAAAAAAGGGGGGGGGGGGGAACTCTACAAACACAGCGACCGGGGGTAGAGAGAGCTCTGCCCAAGGGAGACGTGGGTCCGCCGACAGGGAGACCGTACCGCGGAATATACATCACAGGGGTTACCGGAGTAATCGGCACCTGTGGAGCACCTATCCCAGTACAGGGCATATTAGAACCCATAGTGGGGCTAGCTGCGAACTCCTCCGCCAAGTTCATGAACCATAGGGCTAGGGAGGAAGGACATCCAGGGTCCACGACTTCGTGAACTTGACTGGGGGTAAAAGCGCACATTTTTGCCTCAGGGGAGGGGAAAGGCGTATATGCAAGCGATACACCCGGCCAGTTGTTCCGTATTACCGAACTCTACCTGTTTGTACCTGAAAGAACATGGGATGAAACCGGCTCAACCCGGAGATTGTAAAATCTCGCGATAGTATTGGGTGTTGCCCAGCCCGCTGCTCTGCAGATGTCTGCTAGAGAGGTGACATTGGCCAGTGCCCACGAGGATGCCACACTCCTTGTAGAGTGTGCTCGAACCCAGACGGCATTCCCTTTCCACTGTCCACCAAAGCAGACAAAGAGCTGCTCAGAGCGTCTAAAGCCCTGCGTGAGATCCAAGTAGGTGCGCAAAGCATGCACCGGACACAGCAATGACAGGACTGGTTCTGCCTCCTCCCGGGGCAGCACTTGCAGGTTCACCACCTGATCCCTGAAGGGGGTCGTGGGAACCTTGAGCCCGGTCGGGGTCTCAAGATCACGTGAGAATCTGCTGGACCGAACTCCAGGCAAGTGTCGCTGACAGAGAACACTTGCAGGTCCCCCACCCTCTTGATGGAGGTGAGTACAATCAGGAGGGCCGTCTTTAAGGAGAGGGCTTTCAGCTCGACTGACTCTAGGGGCACAAATGAGGCTTTCCGAAGGCCCAGGAGGACCACGGTAAGATCCCATGAGGGGAAGAGGCATGGCCTAGGAGGATTAAGCCTCCAGGCGCCTTTGAGGAACCTGATGATCAGGTCGTGCAGTCCAAGGGACTTACCGTCGACTGCGTCGTGGTGAGCCGCTATAGCGGCTACATAAACCTTCAAGGTGCAGGGGGATAGCCGCCCCTCCAGCCTCTCCTGCAGAAATGAAAGCACTGACCCAATACGCAACTCTGGGGGTCTTTGGCTTGGGAAGAACACCAATTCGCAAATAAGCGCCACTTTAGGGCATAAGCTGCCTGGTAGAGGGAGCTCTGGCTTGAGTGATCGTGTCTACGACTGCTGGTGGTAGACCGCTTAGACCTTCCACGTCCCATCCAGGGGCCAGACATGGAGATTCCAGAGGTCTGGGCGCGGATGCCAGAGGGTGCCCCGTCCCTGAGAAAGAAGGTCCTTCCTCAGGGGAATCCGCCTGGGAGGTGTCGCGAGGAGCGTGAGGTCCAAGAACCAAGTCTGAGTGGGCCAGTATGGGACCACGAGGATGACTTGTTCCTCGTCCTCCCTGGCCTTGCACAGGGTCTGTGCAAGAAGGCTCACTGGGGGGAATGCGTATTTGCGCAGCCCCTGGGGCCAGCTGTGTGCCAGCATGTCTGTCCCGAGGGGGGCTCCCGTCAGTGAATACCAGAGCGGGCAGTGGAAGGATTCCCAGGAAGCGAACAGGTCTACCTGTGCTTTGCCGGATCAACTCCAAATCAGCTGGACCACCTGGGGTGGAGTCTCCACTCTCCGCTGAGCATTACCTGCCGAGACAGCACGTCCGCTGTGGCATTGAGGCTGCCTGGGATATGAGTGGCCCGCAGTTACCTCAGCCGCTGCTGACTCCAGAGGAGGAGATGGCGGGCGAGTTGCGACATGCGACGAGAGCGTACGCTGCCTTGGCAATTTATATATGCTACTGTCGCTGTGTTGTTGGACCGGACCAACACATGCTTGCCCTGGATCAATGGCAATAGCCTCCGCAGGGTGAGTAGTACAGCCAGCAACTCTAGGCAGTTGATGTGCCAACCCAGTCACGGTCCTGACCAGGAACCAGCGACTGCATGCCCATTGTACACGATGCCCCAGCCCAGTTTGGAGGCGTCTTTGGTGACCACGACACATCAGGACACTTGCTGTAGGGGAACTCCTGCCCATAGAAATGCAAGGTCTGTCCAAGAGCTGAATAAGTGGCGGCAGAGCGGTGTGTGCCACGGCACCATGCCCATCTCGGGACTTGAGTCTGAAGCCAGTGCTGCAGCAGTCTCATATGCATCAACCCGAGCAGCATGACTGCCGCTGAGGAAGCCATATGCCCCAGGAGCCTCTGAAAGTGTTTCAGTGGAACCGCTGTCCTCCGCCTGAATGACTTCAGGCAATTCAGCACCGACTGCGTATGCATCATTGAGACGGAGTCTAACTCCATGCTGAGAAAAGAGATGCTCTGAACCGGGGAGAGTTTCCCAGTTGAACCGAAGCCCACTTCCCTTAACGGGCAAGAGCTGCCTCTGCGACTTTTGTGCAGATGAGAGGGACAGGGACAGGCTGAAGGGGAGGACCTTGTACTGATATGCCTGGCCGTCGAAAGCAAACCGTTGGAAGGGTCTGTGTCGAGGTAGAACCGAGACGTGAAAGTACGCGTCCTTCAGGTCTACCACCGTGAACCAATCTTGATGCCGGACGTACGCCAGAATGTGTTTCTGTGTTAGCATCTTGAGCAGGAGTTTGTGTAAGGACCGGTTCAGAACTCGCAGGTCTAAAATTGGCCGCAACCCCCCGCCTTTCTTTGGTACGATGAAGTAAGGACCCTTTCCCCATCTCGGCTGGAGGGACAGGCTCTATCTCCGCACACACGGTGGCAGTGTTCTCGCCCTGCACTGAAGTGAAGCGGATGCCGCTGAACCGGGGCGGGCGCCTGGCGAACTGAGTCGCATAGCCGAGTCGGATGGTCCTGACAAGCCACCGCGATGGGTTGGAAAGTGTTAGCCATGCGTCCAAGCTCCGGGCGAGGTGCACTAAGGGGACAATCGTGTCTGACGTAAAGAAAAGGAAACAAAGGATTTACCTCTCGGCCCTCCAGCGGGGGATGGAGTGGTCTGGATACCATCTCCGTAGCAGACGTCTCGCTCCCTGGGTCGTCTGTCTCAGGGGCGCTTAGGAGCCTTCTGGGTCCTCGTGCCGGCCCGAGAGACGGGGGGGCATCAGCTTCCTGCGGGGGGCTCTACGCTGGGGCTGAGAGCTAGGCTCGGGCTGAGGCGGGGCCGCCTGGGCTTTTGCCACTGCAGGGGGACACCCTCGGGGGATCTTGAGCTGCGCCAGGGCAAGATGTGCTGGATGGCCTCCATCTGATTCTTCACCGGAGAGAACTGCTGGGCGAAGCCCTCAGTGGTGTCGCCGAAAAGTCAAATCTGGGAGATGGGCATGTTGAGAAAGCGTTTTTGTCTGCATCCCTCATCTCAGATTCAGCCACAGGTGGCACTCCTGGACCACCAAGGTGGACATAGCCTGCCTGAGGGCTTGCACCATGACCTTCATCGCCCGGAGGGCGAGGTCAGTCACCGAATGCAGCTCCTGCAGCACATCAGGATCAGGACTACCCACGTGCAGTTCTTTTAGTGCCTTGGCCTGGTGTACCTGCAGGAGGGCCATGGCATGCAGGGCGGAGGCGGCCTGTCCAGCGGGCTTTGGTAGGCTTTGGCGTTTAGAGACGACGTAGTCCTACAGGCTCTGGAGGGGAGCGCCGGACGATCCCGCCAGGTGGCGGCGTTTTGCGGGCACAGGTGCATCACAACCGCCTGATCCACCTGAGGGACCTCCGTGTACCCGTTGACCGCCCCGCTGTCGAGGGTAGTGAGAGCGGACGAACCCGGAAGTCTGTTTCGAGCAGCGAAAGGTGCCCTCCAAGACCTCGTGAGTTCGTCATGCAACTCCGGGAAGAAAGGAACCGGGGGGGGGGTGCATGGCCGTGAGTGGTGCCCCGAACCCAGGAACCAATCATCAAGCCGCGAGTGCTCAGGGGAGGCTGGAGGGTTCCAGTCCAACCCAATACTCGTGGCGGCCCGGGCAAGCATGGCGGTCAGCTCTGCGTCAGCCTCAGACTGGGTGGGCAGACCCGAAGGTTGCAGCCCAGTCGAGTCCTCGGCATCCGACATCGCCAGTGCGCTCTCCGATGCAGCAATCGAAGACTCATCCTGCTCGCGGGCCCCGAAAGAGACATCAAGCCGGCCATGAGGCGGGCTGGTCTCATTTCGGAACCGGTCAGGAGCAAACGAGCGTGCTGGGGAATGGGAGGTCCGCGGGGAATTACCCGGCGAGACCGCGCCCACTGAACTCCCCAAATCGCCTCCAGCACCAGCCGGGCTGGCCTCACACCCATGGGTAGAAGGCACAGCACGGGGGCAGCTAGAGTGGCTTTCCCTCGGAAGAAGGAAAGCCGTGACCGCAATGTTGCCGTGGTCATATCCTCGCAATGAGAACATGAACCATCCACAAACGCTGCGTCAGTGTGATCGCTGCCCAGACACGTGAGGCAGCGCCCGTGGCTGTTGCAGGCAGAGATATAATGACCGCATCCAGGAATCACACAAAGACGGAAAGGCATCTTTAAAAAGACGCATCTTTAAAAAGACGTTCAACGTCAATGTGTGTGCTCTAATAGAGAAAATATACTCTTTAGCAGGAATATACACACTTTTAGCGCTGTCGAAGCACCCAGGGGTGAAATCTGCACTCGTCGTGCAGAAGGAGAGAAAGCCACTGGAAATGTGTCGTATATCCAACAGCATACACTTCATAAGAGGTGAATGGAACAGCAGTAGTATTCAGCTCGCTGATAGTACAACCGCTCAGCTCCGAAGAAAAAATCTGAATGAATCCTGCATTCCAGCTCCCTTTTATACCTGTATGTCCAGGGGAGTGGCAGGCAAATTCCACTCGCCAATTCTCATTGGCCTTTTCTCAAAGATCTGAGGTGGTTGGGCTCTCAAGAGCGACCCCCAGTGTCACTACATCGACCCAACTTTGAGTGAGTGACAGAAGGGGAACTAATATTTTCAAATGGATAGTTCTGTCTCTAGATTCTTAACGGATGAGCTACATTGTGACCACACATCAGTTGAATTCTGCACTCACTAATAAAGTGCTCAACGTGGTCTTCTGCTGTTTTAGCCCATCCACCTCAAGGTGACGTGTTGTGCATTATGAGATGCTATTCTACTCACTACAGTCGTACAGAGTGGTTATCTGAGTTACCGTAGCCTTTCTGTCTGCTTTTAATCATGCCACGGTCGAAATCACTAAGATCAAATTTTTTCCCCATTCTGACGGATGTGATTGGCTGAATAGATAATCACATAAATAAGTAGGTGTACAGGTGTTCCTAATAAAGTGTTCAGTGAGTGTATATTAATGCTGCAATTTGGAATGTTGCTCAGGAACCGTAAACACCCAATCTCTGCGTTGCGCTGTTTCTAACAACAAGCAAAGTTTGTCTTATTAATATCTTTATCGTCTTGACTTGTCTTGGACCTGTACTGTATTTTCGCATTACTCCATGTTTCTTCATCACACTCATGTTTTAATTCTATAAAGCAGTCCTGCCCACTGACAACCATGCCAATGTGTCTACCACAGTATATATGGTAAGGAAAAATCTTTATCTATATAATTTTTACTAGGGATGTCCCGATACCATTTTTTTGAGAATGAGTACTGATACTTTTTTTTTTAAAGTACTCCCCGATACCGAGTCCAATACCTTTTTTTTTTTTTCTGAACTCCATATCAACAGTTTATTTCAATTTTATAATCAAAATGATATTTAAATAAATAAATTCTGAGTACTGAAAAATCCTACTCAAGTAAATGTACTGTTACTTCCCAAAAAATGTAGTTTGAGTAGAGTAAAAGTACCTTTCCTAAAAACTACTCAAGTAAGAGTAAAAGAGTAGCTCATTTAAAAGTACTCATGTGTAGTGAGTATTGGGTTGCGAAAGATACAGTATATGACCCCTTATAATAAACACGTTATGCTGCAATTTAAAAATGTAGCATACATACCGTAATTCACATTCCATTGTATGGCTGTTTGTCAGAAAGAATGAAAAAACTAGATGTCCTGCAACAATTTTATTTTAGTAGGCCAACTTTTAAAATACATCACTTATCTATGATAAACACGGTTACAGAGATGAAAAGATGAAAAGTTATTTTCAATACACTGATCACCATTTTAAATCGTAATGTATGAAACAATTACATTAAAATGAGTTTATGTTTAGGGTCTAAATTGCCCTTAATGGCGACAGAGCAAGTTATTGTTGTGAGTAAAACATTATGTTCAAAACAATGCAAAGAGAAAGCAAAAATAAAATAATAATAATAAAAAAAAAACCTGTCATTTGGCATGTCACGTCCCACACAACAGAGGCGGTATAGAGCAGGGGTTGGCAGAGTTTTTTGGCACAGGGACTACAGGCTGGGTCACACTGTATTCCTTTTGAGATACAATGTTCCGCATTGATTTAGTTATTGTATATTTTAAGCCCAGAAATAGTTGTGTCAGGGGTCGGAATTATTACATTTTTTTTACAATATTATTATTTATTATATTGCATTAATTCTTTTACAGCTACTTAAGTTATTCAGCCAAAAGCAGTGAGTGGTTTTCTCATTTTCCAGTTAATGTTGTCTGATTAATAGCCTTTTAATGACATACTAGACAGTGCTTTTTTCAGTTACATGTACACTTCAAGTTTGACATTTTGATACAAATCAGATTTTGTCCCACTGTTTACATTCGCTTTAGACATAGCTCACTGTGTTTATATTAATACCTTGCCAAGACGAGCATTTTGCCGGAATAAGTCTGTTTGACTGTTAGAATGAGTGCTCTAGGAAAACAAACGCATATTTAAAGCGCACATACTGTACATAAGCAGCATTCAGCCATACAGCAGGTGCCTACAGAAGCGAGGAAATAAAAAGTCAATCTTTTAGATTTTACTGAGATCAACCAGTGGTTGTCTTGCTATCATGATCGATGTAATGAGCATCCCTGGTCTAGATGACCTAACAGTAGCCCTAGAACATAGGCTAAATATAGAAAAATACTCAAAAGTTTATAATCGACATCGAGGATTTTTTGCCTTCAATAAATATTGAGATTATTTAATCACCCATTACTATTGCTGATATTGCAGAAATCTCTCACAGCAGCTCAATAATCTCAGTGATTAATAGCTCATTTACAGGCAACCTTATAGATACAGAGAACCTAGTAAGCAGAAATATGAGATTTACCTCAATACGTTTCTTCAAATAAGAGATAGAATTAAAGCTGATATCTCGACTGGCTTGAGCAAGCTTAACTCAAATGACATGATCAAGCAATTGGCCTTCTTCATTGCAAAAAGCCCGTTCAGGTGCAGCCATGGATGTTCAGGTGTTGAACTGCTGCTTAAGGTGTCCTCCACATCCATGAAGATTTATAGAAGTTGGCGCCTGCTGCTGTTCAAGTTTTCTATGCGTGTTTTGATTTGACAGGTGTCACAAGACTCTCTGCAGCCAATCACGTTGATGAATAAAAATAAAATCAGGACAGGGAAGTAGCGAACACAGACGGAGGGAAAATAGTGCAGCAAAAGTACAGTTACAGCACCTAAAACGTACTCAAGTAAAAGTACACAATTTTTAAATTACTTAAAAAAGGACATTTCCTGAGAAAAAATACTTAATTACAGTAACGAGAGTATTTGTAATTCGTTACTTTACACCCCTGTTCATTAAAACTTTAATCAAATGAAAGTATAACAATTAATTTTCAACATGATATTGTATTATTTTTATCAAATGAAGTGATTTTATACAGAAACTCACAGCAGAATCCTAAATACAAAACTGGATTTATTTTTTGTCAAATAAAGTGCTGCATAACAGACCATAACAAGTGTGAGATATTGCTTAAATATAATAAAATTACTATTGCTTTATTATTATTATTATTATTATTATTATTATTATTATTATTATAGCAGTAGTATAACAGTGAATATTACATAATTATACAGTAGTGATCTATTTCTGTCATACTTTTTTTATTTAAATTGAGCTTTTATTTTGGCGGAGCTTTTATTTTGAAGTGTTTCTGTGTTGTTTTGACCAAGGAGCTCTGATGTAATGACAGCAGCTTCCTAATCCGGAAAGCCTGTTGCTACATGACTCAAAGTGATTATTAAACTGCAAAAGGCTACTACTAAAATAAATATGTAGTCTGAATATGACTCGCGCTAAAAAGTGAATTAGCACTCTGCCTGCTGTCATCTGCTACAAACAGAGCATGTGATGCTCATAATAGTGTTTTTCATGTATGAGTCAAGGATCTCTTAAAGGTATGAGCACTTTGTGTTTTTATGCCTGCACAACACCGGCTCCACACATTCACAAGCACTCACATTTAAAACACCGCATGTGCAAACTATATATTTATCACATTAAACCACAGCTTTTGCTGTTAAATAATCTCACTAAGACATGACATGATTTTAATTTGTGTGCTGAATGTTTACATAATGACATTCATACGTCAGATGGTATAGTTTTTTGGTATCAAAGCATTTTTATGAGTACCTGTACATGAGCGCGGTATCGGGACTAGGGCTGGGTGATATATAGAATATTAATGATATAATCGAGATAATTTTGCTGACGATGTAAAATTTACCAATATCGGGAATATTGCGATGATTTTAATGTGCTTTAATTTGGCCATTAAGTTTCATAAAGAGCGCATCAGTAGACTAATTTCACGATCCTTCAGGGCTGCACAATTAATCAAAATAACATAAAAATGGCGAGTTGGTCATATGTGATTCTTATTCCACAAAAGGCTGTGATTTAAAGACAGATAAACACGGTCTGTGTGTGATTCAGAACAAACCGGTGACGTGCTGATCTGTGTGCACGCACATGGCGGCGCTCTCAGATCAGTTCACGTGTATTATGAAATCAAAGTAATGCAGGTTCAAGCATACGCGCAGTTCCAAACATTAGTAACCACAACAAGATATTATACAAATCTACAAACACGGCATCGTATAATGGAAAAGGAGGAGATTACAGCGTTTCAGGAAATGTGGAACACTGTAAACTGTAAAATATACAATGCCTTTTCTGTCAAATTAAAATCTCCTTGTGAAGTTGAAGTAAATATGACAGCACTTTCTGTGTGAAAATAAAAGCCCCAGGTGAAGGTGGAGTAAACAGGACAGAAATATATTACTTTTGTATAATGCAAATCTAATAATCATAATAGTAATAATGATAATTCAGCATTATATTATAATAATAAAACCTGACAAGATCTGACCAAGTGTAAGGTGAGGTCTGGTCTGGAATGAGTCATGTGATTTTGGGCAGAAGACTCATGGGAAAGTCATCTGTGATGCTGTGCTGTTGCTGGGTTCCAGCTTTCTACCCAACTTATTGTTTGTGAGCACTCAAGCCAAGGAGCTTGGCTCTTTCTGGAATAAATCAAATATCCATTTCTATGGTTACGGCTCCTCTACAATGCACACAGGGAATATTTATTTACCTGTGGAGAATTGAAAAACAAAGCAGTCTTGGTACAAAAATATCCACACTCACCACACACACACTTGCATGGATTTATGCACACTTGTACACAGATACATGTACACAGACACCACACATGTCATATAATGGGTTTTTCTGAAGTTCTAAGGGAGGTTAAGGCCACAGTTACACTGCTATGACAAACTGATTTGGAAATAAGATTAGGGCTTTGTGTCCAGTGTTGGTTATATGAGACTAAAGCAAAGTTAAAATCACAAAGTGTGCAGTTACAAAACTGCAGTTCAATTAAATTTGTTGTATTTTTTATAGCACCTTTCATAATTAGTGGCAAGAAAAAGTATGCGATACATACTAGCTCTGTTCCATTAATAGAGTGGCTGCCTGTATAAAGCATTTCAAATTAGTCACTTATTATATTCCATAACAGTTAGGATGTTGCCTTAGAGCATGGCTCTTCAACTACTTTCTTGCAGGGGCCAGATTATCCAGATGAAAACTTTGCAGGGGCCTTTCATTGCAAGTAACATGTTACTTAAAAAACACCTTACTGTGCATTTATTCATATTAAATAGTCACAGTGTATACTGTATATTTAATTCAAATTGTTTTAAGGTCTGGCTATAAATTCCTTCATAAGATCTGGCTGAAAAATAAACATGACTTATACTCTTAAATAACAATACATTTTTGATCAACTTTATTTTAAACAATAAAATACAAATCAAGGAGAAACATTTAGATCTGCTAAAGCTCTCTCACAATATCAACCCACATATGAAAACAATGGTCATATAAAAATGTCATGTTAACTTAAGCATGCATTTAAATTTAAGTTTCTTTTTGGAAAAAAAGAAATAAAATGTCTATTCTTCCATTTTCTCTATAAAGTATCATCCTGTTCAGTGAGGAAAAAATTAGTCATGCAAATATTGTGAATTTGCACACAGTAGCCAGTGCAGGAGCCAGATTTTTTTGTGCAGATAATCATTGGCAAAAGAAGAACTAACTGTAGATGCTGTTTGTGATTGAGAGGGCTGACTCACAGATGTATAGAACCAAATATAATCAGAATATTTGCAGGTTCAGTTTCACGTTCTCATTTTTTCCCCCAAGCCCTACAGACCCTGAACAGATGAGACACGATAGTTTGACACTTCAAGAATAGTGAATAAAAGCAAACTTTTCAGCACACTTTCTTTGAACATTCAGTTTTCATAATCGATTTCTCTTTTATTGCCTAAGATGTGCCAATGTGCTGACAACATTTCTGTAACAACTGCGGTGATCTTATCTTTTTTTATATCTGTAGATTTGACCGTACTCCACACAACTAAGCAGTTTATATAAATACATTTGATTGAAAAATATGCGATAAAATGCTCACCAAAACAGTGCGATCCACATTTAGCAATCAGTGTAACTAAATTATCGCAAGCACGCGCTCCAGTCTGGACAACTGACAATGGCTGAATACTGTTGCACGTGCCAATGAGCACTGTTAAACCAAAGTCTTTCTAGCAAGTCAGTCCACTGTTGGCCATCTTTGGAACACTCCAGTGAGGCTATTTCCAGTCATGCCAGTGCAGCTCCTATCTACTTGAATGGGGGAACACCAAAAGCTCAAAAACGGTTGTTCAAGATTACGATCAAAGAACATATTTAAAATCAGCAGTAAAATCTGACAATGCTGGTATCATAAATTGTGCTTCTTTACCTCAGATTACCCTAAAAATGCAATTTTCTATAGCTAATACACATGCACGTTCTCGAGATGATTGACAGGTGATGTCTGTATCTTAAAGGTGATGGGTTCTTTTACCTGTAAGGCAGGACTTCCTTGCAACATCCATTGAACGTTGGGTGCTAGAGCTTCTTGGTTGGGTGTTCCAATTTCTCCCATTCATTTTAATAGAAGTGGCTGGTCTCTGCTAAAAAGACTCTGGTTAAACTCACCATTGATTGCTGAGGCTAATGCCTGCAAACACTGAGTTTTGCACAGAGAGCGCTCTGGTATTTCAGATGGTGAGGCAACTGTATCAAAAATCAGTTGGAGGGCTAGACAAAGATGATTGGCGGGATGGATCTGGCCACAGGCCGCCAGTTGACTAGACCTGCCTTAGAGGGTAGCTGCCTATGTAGGCAGTAAATGGTGAGGCTTTGGAACAGGGGCGTCGCTAGTCTTCAGTGTCATCCGGGGCTTAGCCCACAGGACATATTATAATATAAAAATAAGAAGAATCCTTCCTTCCATGACTTAAAAAATGGCCACCCTACCTGTCAAATAATAATTATGTTAAGCGCAACACTGACACCAGTTCAGAACTTTATATAAGCAAACGTCAGGCGCACAATAAACGGATCAAACACATTTTAATTTTAATTGCAGAGGATCAAAGCGAGAATTACAACTTGATGGCTCATTGTTCATTGTGCAGAAGCAAACGCTATCAATAAAATAATTTAACAATTTAAATTTGCAATTGTCATTTATCATAATATTTTGAGAATAAAGTAAAAATTATGAGATTATGAGATTAAAGTCGTAATATTTTGAGAATAAATTGAACGGTTAGTAACTTTAAAGTGATGTGGTGGACAACAGAAAAGTGGAGCGTCAAGGTCTTTACATAAAACACCACTAACCAGTGAGATAACTTGGCTATGCAACCGAGCTGAATTTGTGGGAAGTTTTTGCGAGCTCTCTGTTCATGAATGAGGTGTGCATTAGTACAGGAGTATTCAATCTGTGGGGCCTGTCATGGGAGGCACGAGATATAGGCTCGCACTCAAGTGAAGCAAAAATAATTTGAACTGCTGTGAATTATAAGTCAATATCAAGATATTGTATGTGGTAATATCCCCTCAGTTACAGTATTGTTTAGAGAGGAAAACCCAACACCGATCGGGACTGCTCGTATCTGTCTGGTACTTTCTCCTGAATAAATTAAATTTCCTACATAACCGCTGCAGAGTCTGGATACTAATAACTCTGTGCTGATGCGCCAAAAGACCAAGGATGTCTTTATTGCATAAATCCTATCCTAAAGCATGATTTAACTACATACTCCATATCCATCTCTTGCATTAATGAAGCTGCTGGCTCGGCGTCTGTTCTATCGTTGTATTGATGCTCTGTTTAGCCTATTATTGAGATTTTTTTCTCTCTAATATTTCTACTTTACTCACACAATATACTACTTTATTCTCACAATGCTATGACTTTATTCTAATAATTTTTACTTTATTCTTAAAATAGTATGTCTATAATCTTAAAATGCTACGACTTTATTCTAATAATTTTGACTTTATTCTCATATGAAATTTCATATCATAATGCTACTACTTTATTCTCAAACTATTACAACTTTAATCTCTCAATGCTACAACTTTATTCATTTTTACTTTATTTGCAAAATATTACGACTTTATTATCGAAATCTTATTTTTTTGCATTTTATTTTACGTGGCAATAAAACGCCATTGTGGGATCACCGAGTAAAGTTAAAAAGAACTTTAATTTTATAAACACATCTCAAAACACCTGCGTTGGGTTTCATGACTGCTATTAAACATGATTCCAGCTTGTTTTTAACAAAGCAAAGTTTCAACGCTTGACAGTAAGACTGTTTTTTTCCCCTTTTGCTCTGGTGTGCAGACTTAAGTACAATAATTAGACAAGTTCAATGTGATTTAATTTTAAACCATTTAAAAATCAAGGCACCCCAAGAGGCTATTTAAACGCAGCAGTTTAACTCCACGCACATGACATGGAAATGTGAACCAGCTGGGGCAGAGCGCATATACAGGCAGTGACAGTTTGATCGTTTTTGTTTGACTTTTGTGAGATTTCAAATTTTAAGTCCTATGTATTGTGCTATTTATGCTTACAGCTCATTGTGCTGCTTTTCTGAGTTGCGTTTGAGGAAATTCCATTGCAATAAACATTCTTTATTCCCGCGTCCCGACTCCTGACTAAACCGAATAACCGAGCAAGTTAACTGGCGCATGCATTAAAATCTACTTGGTGTGTGGATTGTTAAAAACAAATTGAGATTAGAAATGAGGCTTATAGATTATATATTTAGAAATAAGGCTTGCATAATAAAACCTCAGTGCCTCTGATATAGAAAAGCTGCACCACTGTGAGAGAAAATAGAAAGCTCCCACTCGAGGTGTTCATAACGTGTCTGATGAACAGCAGGTAAAAGTCAAAGTGCGAACTGTCAATTAATGCAAGTTAGGCTCACTGATCGGAATTAATTTACATTTGAAGCCAGAATTGCAGCCTGCCTTGTTGCTTTTGTACCCTGATGTAATGAACATTAAGCCATCTAGCTACGCCACTGCTTTGGAACAGTCTTTCTCTTTCTTTCCATCAGCAGCTCCCTAAAACAAACAAAAGAGTGTGTTTCTGTGATGTCAATGGACTCAGATACTCTTGAGCAAACAAAGACTAGGCTATACTCAGCAAAGCTCTGCTTATTCTGTGCTATCATTCATTGCTCCATAAAGAGAGAGACAGAGAGCAAAAGAGAGGCATATGACTAGAGAGCGGGACATAGAGATCTCAGAAAATCTTTCTACATGTGGCTTCCATCCAGCTGTGCCAAAAAAAAACGCACAAGAACTTATCTCCCATTCTCAATCTAACAGTAGATGTCTGTATGTGGATATCTCCAAAATGTACCGGGATGAGTGCTTTCTATGTTTGTTCCACAGTATTTACAGGTGTGTGCTGTTCCTAGCTGTTCATCCCACTTTGCAGACTGGAGAGTGAATAAATTAGCCCCAGGCAGCTTCTGTTTACTCAATTTAAGAAATACACAAAGTGTGCAGCAGACATAAACAAGACGCCTGGGCTGTGTAAAACCATAGCACCTGTCAGAGCTGATATAGGAATCAATGTAAACCATCTATTGGCTACACACATGCTGTTTGCACGTTGTCAGGGGTTACACAGATATGCAAGCACACACCATTATATATATACTGTGAAATGCATTCACACAGACAATCCGAGGCATAGGTACTCTAGGCTGGCTGACCATTATGCATCCTCCAAAAATCTTTAATAATATAATACACACAACTTAGCAAATGAGAAAATTGAAAAGCTCTAATGCAGACAAGCTTATCAATAATTCAGGACAAATATTATTCAACTCTTTGCTGATACTCTCTCAAGGCTGCATGGCAACATGACAAACTGACAATGACAGAAGCCATTATTTGCTGTCTGTGGGCTGACAAATGACAGCACATCAAATGGCAAGCAATTAAACCATAATTATATTCCCACAATTACGTAGGCCTTCTCTTCACTTTTCAATCTGACTTACTTTATGTATTATCATTTGGAGCAACAGTGAGACTACAAATTACAAACTGTTCTCAGTGTACGTACATCTAAAACAGACTTTGACTTGACCATAGATGGGCCATTTTTGTGTTTAGAGGGATTAAAGACGATGACTTGGATGAACAGAACTGAGCTAGTACGACCAAGGTTCCAGTTCAGTTTGGTGGACATCTTGGTAACGCTTCTGAACAGGTATTTTCTTTGTAGGTAATATGTAAAAGCTCCTATCTACTTAAATGGGGAAAGACAGAAATCTCCAAAACTGTTTGCCAAGTTTACATTTCAATTATAAATTTGACAACGTATGACAACAATGGTATAAGAAATGTTGCCACTTTTTTTTTTCTTGCTTCTTAAAAAATAATAATAATAATAATAATAATATATATATATATATATATATATATATATATATATATATATATATATATATATATATATATTTTTTTTTTTTTTCACAGTTTAGAATAATAGTAAAGTCATCAAAACTATGGAATAACATAAATGGAACTATGGGAATTATGTTGTGACTAAACAAAATCCAAAATAAATAAAAACTGTTATATTTTAGCATCTTCAAAGTAGTCACCCTTTGCCTAGAATTTGCAGACATGTACTCTTGACTTTTGACCGGTAGTGTATATATATATATATATATATATATTTCAGGCTGGTCAAGTTGCAGTATGTGCATTCATGTTCTATTCTAGACTAAAGTTAACAAACAAGTGATTACTCTGTCTAAAAAGGTAATTTTAAGAAACCTGTCAAGAAAATGTCCTGTTCATACTCAAAAAAAAAAGAAATGGCATATAGAAAATAAAGCCTTTTTTAGGGCCATTAAATGTTGTTTTTTTTTTTTTCCAGTGAGACATTATTTTTATGACAGTTATGCACATTTTATCCTCCAATACTCATTACCGCAATGCACAAAAAGTTCATTATGATATCATTTCATTACCGCAAAGTGGAAAAAATAAAAACAAATTATTTATATGAATTATTTAAATTGTACAGTATTTATACATCATAGTAGTACCCCTTGGTACTGCCCTTTAATTTAGCTAATTTGAATAATAATAATAAAAATTGTTTTACTGTAAAACAGTAAAAAAATTACTGTTAAGGTAAAGAGAATCATCACTGAGACTAGGAATAATAAATGTGAAATGTCCAGATATGTTATGATACTGAGAATTGGGGGGTAGAAAGTGCTAAACTGTTCTGAAAATAATATCACAATACAAAAATCATAATGGTCCTAAATGTAGGCTTTGTTTACTTTATGCAATTTATTTATTTATTTTGTATTGATTTGGGGTTAAATATGACCAGGACATTTTTCTTGACCAGTTTCGTGGGAATCAGCCAACACACTTGAAAAAATAACACTTAGGTTGAACTTGATTCAATCATGGACAGTGGTTCCACATGTTTGAAATGAGTTTTCTTAAATTAAAATGGCCATGCCATTTCAACTTAAATACTTTAAGTAGAGAAGACCTAGCTGAATCAAGTAAACCCAAAACAAATTTACATGTCAAAGTAACTCAAATAGAACTCTTTAAGTGAAATGCTAGCTAGTTACAGTAAATGTTAACATGTTAAACAAATGCTGGTGGGAAGCACTACTGAGTGCAACTTTGTCAATATTTTGGTTAGCAAAGTAACTGCTCAATTGATAAAGCAACATGTAAAATACTCAAAAGGCATTGTTTCTTAACCTAGACTCAAACTCCATTTTTCACCGTGATGGTAACCCCAAAAATTACAACAACAGATTTTTTTCTAAATCTCAACATAACAAAACATTAAACGCTAATAAGTCACCCTTTTATATTCATCTTGCACAAAGATACATAAAATAACACTTAATTTCAACATTTACTCTCCCTGTCAAGTCTCATGCATAGCATGCTGGGAACTACAAATCTGCTGCCCAGTTTCAGTTAACAGAACAAAAAATATCCAAGTTGTCCCAATGCAAATGGATTAGATTAAACTGACAAGACAATTTTTTGGTTAAATAAATTCTGTTAATTTAATTTAGTTTTTGAGTAATGTGAACTTGAGAGGATTGAGTCAAATTGACAAAAGTGAAGGTATATTTTTTTGAGTGCAGGGTCTTTTAACTGAAAGGCACGAGTTTTATTTCTACAGCCAACATATTGAGCGTTGTTCCATCTCCTCCCTCTAATACTGTCTCTGGTATGGCTCCTCTACTATCCATAATATACTGAACTGGGTCTGTGTGCTCTGCCAGGGGTCAGTGATGGTCAACAGAGGGTTTGAGGTCTGGTACAAAGGTCTTGTACACTTTGTCAGATGTTACATGGTCAGACAGCTGATGGGGACATGCTATTTGAGCATGTCTCCATTGGAGGATTTATACAGAGCCATCCATCAAAGCAGACAGGCAATGGAGACAAGCGTCCAACCTGTCGAATATGGGCGACTCTCTCATTAGGCCATAATGATGTGTGAAGGCACTCTTAATCAGACCATGGCATCTTAAGTATGTTGCCAATTTGCTTTTTTACGATGTGACGATATGTGTGATGGTGATATATATGGCTAGACGCTCACAATGGACCTTAGTCAGGGTAGATGTCTTGTTTAATTTGACGCAAGTGGAAATAAGGGTGTGAGGGATAGATCAACAGTCCATTCAATGTTATAAAGCCCTAAAGGAATAGTTCACTGAAAAATAAAAATTCTCTCATCATTTACTCACTCATGTTGTCCTAGCATCCTGCCAATCATCTCCTTTGTGTTCCATGAGGGTGAGTGAATGATGATCTAGATTGTTTCACATTTAATTGACTATATCACAATTCCAGTGGGTCAGAAGTTTATATACACTAAGTTAACTGTGCCTTTAAGCAGCTTGGAAAATTCCAGAAAATTATGTCAAACCTTTAGACAATTAGCTTCTGATAGGAGGTGTACTGAATTGAAGGTGTACCTGTGAATGTATTTTAAGGCCTACCTTCAAACTCAGTGCCTCTTTGCTTGACATCATGGGAAAATCAAAAGAAATCAGCCAAGACCTCAGAAAAAAATTGTGGACCTCCACATGTCTGGTTCATCCTTGGGAGCAATTTCCAAATGCCTGAAGGTACCATGTTCATGGGGACAAAGATCTTACTTTTTGGAGAAATGTAATCTGGTCTCATGAAACAAAAAATTAACTGTTTGGCAATAACGACCATTGTTATGTTTGGAGGAAAAAGGGTGAGGCTTGCAAGCAGAAGAACACCATCCCAACCGTGAAGCATGGGGGTGGCAGCATCATGTTGTGGGGATGCTTTGCTGCTGGAGGGACTGGTGCACTTCACAAAATAGATGGCATCATGAGGAAAGAAAATTATGTGGATATATTGAACCAACATCTCAAGACATCAGCCAGGAAGTTAAAGCTCAGTCGCAAATGGGTCTTCCAAATGGACAATGACCCCAAGCATACCTCCAGAGTTGCAGCAAAATGGCTTAAGGACAACAAAGTCAAGGTATTGGAGTGGCCATCACAAAGCCCTGACTTCAATCCGATAGAAAATTTGTGGGCAGAACTGAAAAAGCATGTGCGAGCAAGGAGGCCTACAAACCTGACTCCAGTTCTGTCTGGAGGAATGGGCCAAAATTCCAGTAACTTATTGTGAGAAGCTTGTGGAAGTCTACCCAAAATGTTTGACCCAATTTAAAAGTAATGCTACCAAATACTAACAAAGTGTATGTAAACTTCTGACCCACTGGGAATGTGATGAAAGAAATAAAAGCTGAAATAAATCATTCTCTCTACTATTATTATGACATTTCACATTCTTAAAATAAAGTAGTGATCCTAACTGGCCTGAGACAGGGAATATTTTCTACTATTAAATGTTAGGAATTAGAAATATTTTTGGCTAAGGTGTATGTAAATTCTGACTTCAATTGTATACAACAGTATACCTTGAATGTATTGTAATTCTATCCCACACAGCCTTATTTTCATTAGCGTCAAATTAAATATGACATCTGCCTGAGCAAGGCTCATATGCCTTTGTTGGTCAAGAGAAACCAGACACCACAGAGTACTTGTCTAGTCTTATATAGCCTTCCGGGGCGCGGCTCTGTGGCTGACCCAGTGCTTCACTCACGCATTGTTGTTTGTTTTTCTTCATTGTTTTGTGTTATTTGTTATGTTTTATTTTATTTGTTTTTTATTTTCCTTTGTTAAAGTTAGTACGTTCAATACGAAAATGAGATGCTTTATTTACTGGGTGATGGCGCATATGGTGATGTGGCTAGCGGCGGTCGGCTTAGAGGTGAACGCCGTGAGTGGCGTCCACGTGTATACTCGGAAGGAACTTCTGCTATTAGTCCCCCGTTTACGGAATAACTGCCCGCAAGTGGAATTGCCTGAGGATTGTAAAGAGCTGCTAAGGAATTCCAGGACGAGGATATGCAAGAGGACTTCACTGAAGAAACGAGGATCAAGAGGTGGGGTGTGCCAAAGGCTTAAAAGAAGAGGCTGCAGACTTCCCTTGCCTGTAATTACCTTGTCAAATGAACGGTCTCTAAGAAATAAAATGGACAAACTATCATTGAAAGTTAAGTATGATGGTGATTTTAGACAAAGTAATTATGTTTTACAGAGACCTGGTTAAAAGAAGAAATCCAGGATATCGACATAAGTGGATATACAATGATAAGAGCAGACAGAGATGAAATTGTGTCTCATAAAGCTATTGGAGGTGGTCTGTGTATCTATGTGGATAACAGATGGGCAACTCAATTCTGAATACATGAACAAGTGTGCGCTCCGGATTTTGAACATTTGTCTGTGTCTTTTAGACTTTTCTATCTCCCTAGGGAGTTTGGACAAATAACAATTATTTTAGTATATGTTCCCGGACCGGACTATGAAAAAGCCGGGAACAAAATACCAGAATGTTTTAACGATGCACTGGCCCGTTCGTCTGAACTACCAGTATTTATTTTGTGGGATGTGAACTCTTGCGATCTGTCATCCTATTTACCCACTGCATACCAATATGTGGACTGTCCGACTAGACTTTCTCGCATTTTGGATCAATGTTTTGGCAATATTGCTAATGGTTATAAAGCTATTTGCCGCCCTCCCTTGGGGAAGTCAGACCACAATATTATACATTTATTCCCCAGATATCGGGCTAAGATTAAACAGGAGCAGGTACACCTGTAGAATGAACAAAGCAAAGAGCAATTGAGAGATTGCTTTGACCAAATGGACTGGCAATTGTTTTTTAATGTATGTGACAATGTTCATGATATTACAGACACTATCACGTCTTATTTAAATTTTTGTGAGAACAATTGTGTTCAAACCATAACAGTATGTATATACCCAAATAAGAAGAAGTGGCTCACTAAAGATCTTAAAATATGCCTTAACGAGAAAAGGGTGGCTTTTATGTAGGGTGATAAGGAATTAGAGAGAAGAATAGAGAACTTAGGGGGGAAATTAAAAGTGCTAAACTTGAATATAAGAATAAAATTGAAAGTAAATTTTTTAAGGGTAATGCAAAGCAGGCATGGGAGGGTCTGAATGTTATGATGTGGAGAAAGGGGAAGAAAGTTGTCCCCACTCCTTCATATAATGCATCTTTTGCAGATGATTTAAATGTATTTTTTAGTAGGTTTGATACTGGTGAATGTATATCTGAATCTAATAAGGTTTGCTCTGAAATTCCTTTATATGAGAATATTACCCAGGAAGAATATGAGATTGCATATTGTTTGTCTTGTATTAAGCCTAATAAGGCACCTGGACCTGATGGGCTGAATGGGCATGTACTGAAAGACTGTATTTATCAATTGACTGGGGTTTTTACCCAACTTTTCCAGCTTTTGTTAAATGCAAGAACAGTACCAAATTTATGGAAAATATCTACTGTCGTTCCCATACCAAATAAACCAGGAGCTAAACAGTTAAAGGATTTTAGACCCATTGCCCTCACATCTGTATTGGGAAAATGCATGGAAAGAGTAATCATGAGGCATTTAATGAATTCTGTGAGTGACGTTCTAGATCCATTACAATTTGCATATAGTAAAGCTAGAGGTACTGATGATGCAGTGTTAACTTTATATAATTCAGTTGCTGAACATGTACAACAAACTACAAACTACGCTAGGATTTTGTTTTTATACTTTATGTCAGCATTTAACACAATGAAGATCCATATTCTTATTCAGCGACTGATTGATTTGGGGGTTAATGGGGGACTTATTTGGTGGATTAAAGATTTCCTTTCTAAACGTCCACAAAGAGTGGTTGTTAATGGCAACATGTCTGGAACAATTATTTTAAACATAGGAGCCCCACAAGGAGCAATTTTATCACCGTTACTCTTTTCTTTGTATATTAATGTGTTTACAATTAAAAATAAGGTGTTTAGTCTTTTTAAATATGCTGATGATATGGCTCTTGTGGGTATTTTGCAAGTAGGAGAAATAGGTAGGACTTGCACATACCAAGAGCACATAAAAGCCCTTTTTGAGTGGTGTCAGCTGAGTGCACTTGTGATAAATGTGGATAAAACAAAATCATTTGGTAATTACTGGAGATAAGCAGAATATTTTGGAGTTGGAACCTGTAATACTTGGTGGGAATCCAATTTAATTTATTTGTAATTTTAAGTGTTTGGGGACACACATAGATGCTCAACTTAGTTTTATAGAGAATACTGACAGCATTTGTAAGAAAGCTCAACAAAGGTTGTATTTGATCAGGAGGTTAAATCACTTTGGTGTGAGTAAGAACATAACTGAAATGGTCTATACAATTTTGTTGAAAGTATTTTAACATTTAACATGACCTTGTGGTATGGTAATTTGAGTGTTAAAAACAGGGTCAAGCTGACCAAAATTGTAAATGAAGCCAGTAAAATAATCGGGAAGACACAGGGACATCTGAATGATCTATACACATGTAAAGTCAAGCAAAATGCTTTAGTGATAGTAGGGGATGTGTCTCACCCTCTTCATGGTGAGTTTCACCTGTTGCCATCAGGGAGACGTTATAGGCAACCACATGCAATGAAGAAAGTTTATCAGTTACCTTTTGTGCCTGATGCTGTTAAAATTTTAAATGCAAGAGATTGGTGACTTTTGTCTTGTCTTGTATGCCTTTTATTTATTTTATATTTTTTTTATGTGTATTTATATATTGTTTGTGATGTATTGTATGGTGAAGCCAGAGACAATTTTCCACAATGTGGATAATAAAGTAAACTTACTAACTAACTTATATAGCAGCTTTACTGAAGCTCATGCTAACTTTGATAGAGTTTTTCTGAGCACTTGCTACACAAGGAATAATTTATCAGACAGTGAATCCAGTTGGGAATACTCAATCATACAATTTGAGAGCACATTGGAGACAACTTGATAAATTGCCTCGTAGAGGGATATAGTGAGCCAAGACCTTGTAGATAATCAAGACAAATCTATTACCAATCACTTGAACATGTACATTTGTCATGCCTAACTCTTCTTTCAGCAATACTGAACAGATCAGGGTAACTATGTGCTTATATAACAAGCATGTAAAGTCTTCACTTGTGAAGGTGTACTGTCAGATCTGTCCTGCTCAGTAGCCGAAAAACGTCTTATTAAGAAGATCAGAAGTTATTGTATTATCAATCAGGCATCAGTTAGTAGACCTGCCTAAGGGCTGTGGATTGAGCCTGATGCAAAGACAAAAATATGGCTTTTGCCTCATACCCTGTAAGATCTCCTACCTGCCCTCTCTCACTTACGATGGAAGTGAATGGGGCCAGTCTATAAATGCTAAAATACACAGTTTTAAAAGTAATCAAGACGTAAACATTATAAGCTAACTTGATTCTAGTGTGATAAAATCACTTACTAACCATATCAGTGTCCAATATTACAACTTCATGAAAGAGCCAAAGTTCTGATTCATAATTTTAGGAAATCCTGATTAACATTCTGAAGACTACTCTGTGTGTTTGTTATGCAGACAAGCATTAGTTACTTGTATCATCATCTCAAGGTGAGTTTGTGTTCTCCAGTGAGACACTAGGATTAGCCATCACCAATGCAACAACACCTCTTTGTGAACATGCATGGAACTAAATGAAGGTAAGCAGACCATGATCATAACTGCACAAAACCGCCTGAAAAAAAAAAGTCTTTATGGTAATGTGGTTTCTAAAAATACCTTGCACATTGTAAATAAACAAAAACAGTTTATACACAGACCCCGAAGGAGGGAATTAATTACTCATGCTGGACAAGTAAACACAGCCATACATCAAAATCAGAAACAAAACAATAACAAAGGGAAAATATTATACCACTAAGGCCTTCCAATATCACTGAACACAGTGGGAAAGAGAGAGAGAGAGAGAGAGAGAGAGAGAGAGAGAGAGAGAACGAGAGATAAGAAGGAGGAATTGTGGGCGTACTATCCACACTCATGCCTGTGACAGTACAACAAATGTGTGTCTCTCTCTCTGTGTATGCCTGAGCACGTCTCTCTGGCTGAAGACACAGTGTCTGTTGATGTTAATGCCAGGCCTCTGGGCTCAGGGCCAAAGGCATTAAGTGGAATCGAATTCCACAAAACTAGCTTTAATCAGCAGGTTTTTAAGGTTAGAATTACCCTCTCTCCTCCAGCCTGCCTGCCAAGGTTAAAGCCCCACCGAAGCAGGCTGAGGTAATGGGGTGGTGGGGTGGTAAAGGCCTTGTTCTTCTTTGCGCCTCTATACACTAAAAACCCCTGCACACACTCACATATGATGACCATCCATGGAATACTGAACATCACAGTGCTCTCTCCTGCTCGACTCGTCAAGGACAATGGCAACAGACTGAAGTGAATGTAGTGTGGTGTTTCTTCATGGTTAAAGAAAACATGAAATGGCATTGCAACACATTTAACTTCCAGAATGTTACGTATTTCCAAATGAAAGAGGATATTCCATGAGAAACAGATAATAGTATGGGACTTGATTTTATCCATCATGAAAAGATGGGATTGTGAAAAGTAGTCTCTATGGCAGGAAGTTGGAGGGGGAGGGGTTGAAAAATAAGAGGGTTTGGTAACATCAGTCAATAGGTTGACAATAGCAATCTAGGCTGTTACCTGAAAGTTTGTGGGTTCGAACCCCACCAGGGTTGATCCATGAACTATTTACCACTATCTCTGTGAGCAAGACACTTAACTCCACATTGCTTCAGGGGTACTGTACCTGTAATAAGCAGTGCTGGAAATGGTCAAGACCCCTACCCCCCTCCCCCCATTATTGTCATGCATCTATCCCAGTATCAAATTTACGATGAAAAGTAAGACACTTTTCAAACTTCTATAATTCACACTATATTCCAGGTAACTTTTAAAACAGAAACATCACACTTGCTGAGGGCAAAAGTACACATAAATCTATTTAAATCTGTTTACAACTACTTAAATGGATCTGAACGGGTAAGACCTACCTTTTTAATTTTTGGAAAATTGCATAATTGGACAACAGGGTCCAACTGAATTAGAAAATTTTATGAAGGTCCAATGAATTTTGTTTTGTGTTTTGTTGGATCTGATGGATTTTGTAATTGGAGCAAAAACTTAAACTCTTCTGGCTCTTTCTCCCTGTGGACAGGAAATTGTAGCAGACGGCTTGCTTGATATATTCAGTTCAGCAACAATTTAAGGGGCCACTTTTGATCATTCTTTATCATTTACATTATAATTTTATGATTTAGCTGTGCAGCACTTGTAGTAATTGGGACAGCCTACATTTAAGTTTAAATAACAAAACATTTAAAGAAAAGTATTCATTTTTAGAGACTTACGTTAGCTCTGCGATGTAATCGTTCACTTTATGCATGAATGTATTTTTAATCTATTTGGACCAGCTTAAGCAATGTCATTACTAATTAATGCACGTTTTTGATGCATTCGAAGCCGGTCAAGTGCCAAACGTTGGACCCACTCAGGACCCCTCCCCATCACACCTGATCCGCTACCCCACGAAACAGATACGCGATGCAACAGCCATGTTTACCTTAACCAATAAGAAATAAAATTACGCAGACAGTGTTGTGTCATTCATCATATATAAATCGCTTTGATGCTGTGGATAAAAAAGTGTGCAAAAATTAATTTGCAAATTAAATTACTTTCTCCAGAGGGGCACCACAGCCTAGGAGGGCAAAGTTCACTCAAAACCCCCCACCCCACCCCACTGATAATAAGTGTACTCTAAGCATAAGCTAAATGACCAACTATTTAAATTGGAGAAAAGTATGTGACAGTGTTGGTTACTTATGTATTGCATCATTAGTAGAATGGCAGCCATGGTTGAGGTGGTGTCCAGACATAAACTGTCTTAAACTGCACTACACATCTGCCTTTAACTCAATCAGCCCTTAGGCTAAGCAGACTTAGAGCGCATAGAGCCATCATTACTGCAAGTGTCTCAGTGCTACATTGTAAGGTTAGCATAATAGACCATTAAATTCATGTGTCTGACAAAGTGACTTCAGGTCTGCGGTTCAGCCAAAGCCTGGTATCAGTTTTAAGGACAGAAACATGACACCAACATTTCAGACACCTGATTCTGAAGTACCTGTGATTGAAAACTGGCAACATTTTCTTCCTCTCTTTCTTTGTCTTCCTCTATCAGGGTGAAGTCAAAATAAATGGCATATTTCTCTTTGTCATACAGGGCTGGTGATGCATGAGCTCCTAATACAAATACACTGGGACTCAGAGCTGAGTTTTTTGTGTCCATGAAGAAAACATACTCTAGTACATAACTACAAACTGAGGCCCAAATGAGGAGAGGCTCTTGTGTGCTAGAGTTGAAAGGAGAGACAGTTTAAATTAGAGATTAAGTGCCTGAAGGGAGGGATTGCTGGTGTCTAATTTAATAATTACAGAAACTTTCATGAAAGCTTTGAAGAGAGTTTATCTCTTAAATATGAAAAGAAAGGGCTTCAGCACTTTGTTCCTTGTCAAAAACATCACGGGTATTGAGAGATAATTCCCCTTCAACCCTCTGAAAAAAACTTTGAAGTGGGAATTGTCTGTTCTCATTCTTCATTCTCACCATCACCCTGTCTGTCTTCTCACTAAAGATCCCATTCTCTCCTCTACCTTCTCTTGATCCCCTGCCCATGGCAGGACCAAAAATCCTACCAGTGAGTTGAATAATGAATCTATGTCTCCATCAGGCATAGCAGGCTATTATTCATGGAATTCTGGGTTTCATTACAAAAGCTAATGGAATGGCAAAAGGACGGTCGGTCCCTTCTGTGGGGGTCAAAGGTCAAGGGCTCACTGGAAACAGCTGATCGAAGTGATTTTTCAGCGTGCTGGATGTTTCTGGATCTAACCGCAATCAAGATCTGAGAGAAAAAGTGAACTGTAAACAAAGATATTAGACTATTGAACGTGAATCAGAGGCTGGTTTGCATTAATAACATTACAGAATGTGTGACGCATTGTTTATTCCCATTTGTGCTAAATATTTACGCACAAGATCTGCTCCCTGGGGAAATTGTTCTCATGCTTTTTGAACTGCTTCAAATGTTCAAAACAAAAGCTGAGCAGACTAACACAATGGCTACGTTTACATGTACACCAATATAAGGAGTATAAGGAATAATTCGATTAAGATGTTTACATGATTTGGGCAAACCACTTCAATCCCGTTTACATGCTACTTGCCATTACTCTCATTACTTGCCATTATAAATGAATATTTATTACAAAAAAAAATCTTTTTGCAAATATGTCTCTTTAAAAACAGCTTGGCATAAGGAAAATTTGTCAGTCACTTTGTGAGTCTTTTTGAACATTTTATTAAAAGAACCACTTCATAAGACTACACTTGATGCGCTGTCTGTTTTGATTCACTAAAAAGAATTGATTCATAAAAGTCAATTCAGTTGTTTGACAGACTACACTGGTTTCACTGTCTGTTTTGATTTACTAAAATGAATTGGTTCATAAGAGTAATTTGTTTGTCAGACTACAACGGTTGCTGTGTCTGTTTTGATTCACTAAAAAGAATTGGTTCATAAGAGTGTGTTGTGTGTGAATCGGAATACATGCGATGGATGTTGTTGTGTTTTGCCCGAAGGCACAACTCATTTCAAAGACGTGTTTCCTTCCCGTTATTTTGCGGCATATAGTCTTTTTATCTCCCCAACATTCCATTGAGATGGCAAACGGGCATTCAAATCTCGAGAAAATATGTTTTCTTTTGCCATGGATCTGTAGATGGGGGAGCACCACCGCTGGAAAACGGTGCATGGAACTGCCATTTTACATGAAGCCGAAAAGTAAGTGCAGCTTCTTTTTTGCAATGTTTTTGAACATGTGCTTGAGTGGAACATGATCCGTCTGCAGCACTGGTGAGAGAGCACTTTGGTCAGAGTGGAAGAAATGCGATTAAAGCATTTTCATGGCAGTATAAAGCGATTAAAATAGGAGTACTCCACATTTCTTACTGCGATTGTAATTACTCTGATTATAAGCATAATCGCAGTATTCTGTTTACATGAGATTCAGTTTAATCGTAGTATTGCCATAAACGCATTATAATCGCAATATGAGGGTGCACGTGGCCACTGACTCAACAGTGTCAAAATCTCAAAAGTGGTTTACACCACTTATTTCAATCCTACAAGCAACGTAAACTTCTGAGCATTTCATGCAGTCAAACTACATTTCAGACAAAATAAATTCCTGACTCCTCTTTAATGGACTGAAGTTTCTAAAGTTTTTAAAAATACATAGGAAAGAATAATTACAATGGAATCTCTGTAATATTTCAACAGTTTCTCCTTGACAGCAATGAGATTAAATGGAGATAAAATTAAGTCTCCTGTTTATTAGATTATTTATTCTGAAAAAAAAAAAAAAAAAAACTCTATACCATTTAAACCATGATTTTTTTTTTTTTTTTTTTTTTACTAGATATGTTTATCAGTTTGACTCACAGTGTGAACAGCAACTTTTGTGATAATTATTATTATTATTTTTTTTTTTTTTTTTATCCACGCACCTGAACTAACAGGTTTCGTTTAAGTGCAACAGTTCCCTCTACTTTGTAAGATATTAAAGCCTGCAATACAAATCAGAGGTTTCAATTTGAACTCACCAATTTTTTCCAAAACCATTGCTATTTCCAATAAGAATTTTTGGTAGAAAAATCTGAGACAAAGCTGATAATTTATATAAAACTTAAAAGAGAACCCCATTAAGTCTCTGGAGGTAAGAGCAACCTCTGAGCAATAACATTATCTTCTGGGACTTGTCTATAGTGCAGAGCAGCACTACTGTCTGTTATCTGGACTGCTTGATTGTAGAAGCCATGGAGAATTTTTAGCTCTGAACAATTGTGTTAGTAGTGATTAGCACACAGTTATAAAACAACCTACTTGATGTTCTGTATATGCTCTGTTCATTTCTACCAGTTTCCGTTTGAGCAGGCAGACATTCACAGAGACTTTAATTCATATTGAGTCCTCCAAAATAGTGAGAAAAGAGAGAAAGACAGAGTCTTTCAGGGGAGAGTGGAGAGACTACTTGATTACCAGGGAAACAGCCAGAAAATCAGACCCAGGGATGAAGCAGAAGAGGAGGGGAGAAAGAGAACGGCAGGTACAGAGAGAGAAGGAGAAAGGGAGAGGATGAATTCTAACCAGCACCCAAATAAAGAGCAGAGGCTTTATCCTTCACAGGCAGAGGAACACCAATCGCAAAAACATTTTCTGAAGCCCAGGCCCTGATAGAGATAAAAAAGCAATTTGTATTCTATTCCTCCACAGCGTCGTATGCCCTGTTCCTCTGCCTGCATATTTGTAAACATGGCTTCATCAGAGTGGCTTAATCTTCTGCACACAAATGCAGGATGCAGAGGGAGGGGGAAGAGAGGTCAGGCGAGGTCAATACAGACCAAACCACATTTCCTTCTAAATAGCTAGAGGTTCCTTCACACACCTCGGGGCTCAAAATAAGGATTGCCCAATGGCCTGGTGTCAGTGTGAGAGAATTCGGTCCAGTTGACCGACATGTCACTTGCCTTATTGTTTTGCACAGCATGCCAGCATTTTTTTTTTTTTTTTTAAAGTGCATGTAGGAATTAATATAATATAATTTTATATATAGTATATAATTTTTGTGGTGCGGCCAGTGGAAATTGGCAGGGCAAATAGAAACAGCAGAACCAATCCATATTGTTTAGCCTTCAACCCTTTAAGAGTGGCAAACCCTTGCCTTAACATCTTTCTGAAATCAGACCTGTCATCTACCCAATTGATTGGGTTGCTCTGTGCTCCAGTTATAGTTTTGAACAAGGTAGCAAGCTTTTCTACTGTATCCTGCAGCGAGGATCCAGATGGCTAGGAACAGTCTGGAACAGCTTGACATTCTTACATAGTGACAGAAAGGAGTAATTAGTTTGCAATTAAAGGGATAGTTCACCCAAAAATGAAAATTCTCTCATAATTTACTCACCCTCCTGCCATCCCAGATGTGAATGACTTTCTTTCTTCAGCTGGACATAAATGAAGATTTTTAGAAGAATATTTCAGCTCTGTAGGTCCACACAATTCAAGTGAATGGCGGCCAGAAATTTGGAGGTCCAAAAAGCAAATAAAGGCAGCATAAAAGTAATCCATATGACTCCAGTGGTTAAATCCATGTCTTCTGAAGTGAAATGATAGGTGTGGGTGAGAAACAGATCAATATTTAAGTCCCTTTTTACTGTAAATTCTCCTCCCTGCCAAGTAGGTGGCAATATGCACAAATAATGCAAATCGCCAAAAACTAAGAATAATATGAAAGTGGAGATTTACAAAACAAGGACATAAATATTGATCTGTTTCTCACCCACACCAATCATATAGCTTCAGAAGACATGGATTTAACCACTGGAGTCATATGGATTACTTTTATGCTGCCTTTATATGTTTTTTGAACCTTCAAAAGTTCTGGTCACCATTCACTTGCACTGTATGGACCTACAGAGCATAGATATAATTCTAAAAATCTTTGTGTTCAGCAGAAGAAAGAAAGTCATACACTTCTGGGATGACACGAGGGGAAGTAAATGATGAGAGAATTTTCTTTTTGGGTGAACGATGCCTTTAACTAGCAGGACAGATACAGGCCTGACTTACTTGAAACAAACTGGATTAAATATTAACAGTATATCCCAGGTCTTTGTTTATTTATGTTTATGTTCAGTTGTATTATTTAAAAAGTTTCTAAGATAATAGAATAAAATTCATTTTGAAAGAGAACAAAATTGTTATGTAAAATATACAATTTTTAGTCAGAGTTGGTTAAGTTGGAGAACTGGTCATGGGACTGAGTATGTTTGCATAAGGGTCTGGAAACTGTTCTAAATTAATCTAAACTGTTTTCAAAACAAATACACATAAGAAAAAAAAACATGTAGTGAGTCACAATTTTATATAAAACGAAATGGTTAATTCTGAAGTTTGAATTAACTTTTTCATACAGATAAAAACTAAAACGAGTGAGCAAATATACTGTAAACAGACTTGAAGTGTGTGATCTCTCACAGAACAATAGACACAACACACTCTGTCTGAGTTTGAAGAGCCAAACACACACACCACTAAAAGTGGAGCAAAGATACAAGGAGACAGACTCTGTGTTATGAGAAAGAAAGAGGGACACATAGGAGAGGAAAAAACTAAAGGAGCAAGCATATGACAGAAGGGAGGGAAAATAAGATGTGACACTTTATTTCAGAGGTCCATGTCTGGCTGGCTGACTTACTATGAGATGTTTTGTAAGCTGGTGTGTGCTTGGTGGTTCATCTGTTCTGGCCCAGAGCTCGCTTGGTGGCTGGATTCTGACTATCTGCTTGGGCAGCAGGCCTCTCTACGCTTCCAGATATATACCCTGTCTCTCTATCTTACCTCATTCACCATCATGACTATCCTCTCCATATTTATTAGAATTAATCTCACTATTATATGTGGTCTAGTCTGGCTCTACAGTCTGCAACCTCTCTTAATTAAAGGAGTTTTTTTTTTACCTTATGATAATAAGGTTCGGATCATATACAATTGTCCACAGCACATTGTTACCAGCTGACACACACACACACACACACACACACACACACACACACACACACACACACATATATATATATATATATATATATATATATATATATATATATATATATATATATATATATATATATATATATATATATATATATATATATATATAAACACCCTGAAACATCTCCTTTTCGAGATTTCTTCCAAGTTTGTATTTGCTATATTTTATGCTATTTTAATGCAATAGCAATATTATCATATAGCTACTATAAATACAATTGTTGCAAAATTTTACAACTGCGTGTAAAGTTTTCTACTATAATAAAATAAAATAAAAATCCCAGTGATCCTACTCTTATAAAGAATTAACTATTTTTCACAACATTCTGGTTTTCAAATACAGATATAGGCAGACTTAAGGACAAGACATTGATTTGAAACATATGGTATGAATTTTATGTAGAGCCCTACTAAATCTATTAGTAGTCTATTCATTGTTCTTTCATAACTTTAAAGGCTTTAATCTTAACAATTTTATGTAAATTGGGTATACAAAATTATTTTTCAACAATGCGTTTTGTAACACTGTCTAAAAGGGTAAAAAAAAAAAGGTGTTTGTTATTGTTTATTTTTGGTTTGTAATTTTATATTTGTCATTTTATGTTTAAAAGTTTAAAATTGATGTGGAAGTGGTAGAAATAATAGGAAGGTGTATTTTAGGAGATACCTTTAAATTGTTTAGAAATGAAGTGTTTATAATCTGACCCCTAGAGTTCAAGGGGCGGGGTCACGAGAGAAAAAAAGAGGAGATTTTTCTAGAGAGTTTGGAAGTGCAAGAAGCAAGAGAAAAGAGTACACACATGTAGTGTCTAAAGACTGAGAAAAAGAAAAGGATTTTGATTTGAAAGTAGAAACATTGAACAGCTTAAAGACTGTCGATGGGAGGAACTGAGTGTCGACAAGACGCTGAGCTCAAAAATTATAGTTTATATTCAACAGTTGCGTGAACCTAAAGTGTGTGCGTGCGCAACGCTCCAAGAGAGTGTCGCAGTTTATCTTGTTTTTTTTTTGTTTCATCTGTGAAAGTATTCGGAAGAGAGACAATACCCGTGTTTTATTTTACATTAAAGTGTTAAGAAATGGTTGAAGTGTTCGGAGCTCAAGGGATGACTGAGTGAATGTGGAGCGATTTATTAGGAGAGACCGACGTGCTTTCGTGGCCTGTGCTGATCGGGCCTATCTACAAGATGGAGGATTTGCCTGGACATGTCATCCGATTCATCTTTGGAAGAGATGGTTTGTGATGGATGCATGGACGACTGGATCTGCTGATCATTTCATTGGTGCATCTTCAAATCTGGTACTGTGTTGTTTTTGGAATCGCTTTCTTGTGGGATCTTGTGAGTACTCCTAACTGTTCGCTAACACATTAATTTGAGCTCTTACCTTGCGCGCCTACAAGAGACGTAAATCCCAGCTGGGTAATTTTCTTTTTTTTATTTGTTTGGGAATGTATTTTATTTTTTTGAGTATAATGTGAATCTGAATGTTTCATATTTAGTGTGAAATTTGTATTCCATGTGATCACTCATTTGAATTTATTTATTTTTAAAGTTCTTTTGTTTCATACGTGTTGATTTCAATTAACAGTGTTATTAGTTGCTTCAGTTTCAAAGGGAAATAAGAGAAAAAAAAAGTCAAAAGAATAAATAGTGTTTTAGTATTTTAATCTCCTGTGATCTTTCTGCAGAGAAAGGGGGAGGTTAAAGGGGACATCTGAGTAAATTTCGTTGAGATTGGGGTTTACACGATGTAATGTGGGCACAGTGGTTCATCTACAAAGTTATTTCCAAATGTAACATTAGATATTAAACAGTAAAAATCTGAAGGTCCTGGGTTGTATTTAATTATTAGACATTACTTGGTTAATAAATACTCTTTATGACTAAAGTAAATTTAGATGTGCCTCTCACCCGTAGTTTTTTTTAGTTTGAATTTCCCCTAGACATACTTGTATTTTGAGCCAGTGCATTGGTGAGAGGGCTACATTTGAATAATACAATCATTATAATTTGATTGTATTACAAAATCAGCATTTTGGGTTTTTTCAAGGCTTTAAAGGTGCACTCAGTAATTGTTTCCTCATTAAAAAAGTTTAACTCCTAAAGACATGAATTGTAATATTACAATATATGTAGGAAGTCACGACCACTCACGTTAAAATGAAGACTCCAGTCATATCAGCAACTTTATGAAAGCTGTTTTATTCTACATGGAGAGGGTCCGCACATGGGGGCTGCCATGTTAGAATCACATGACCAGCTGAATACTACTCGATTAATCTCAGTAACCGTCCTGTTATTTGGCACTTTCACTTATTGATTAAAGTAATCATGGCTGACTGTGAATACTAAATTCCTACAATGGCAGCTGAAACTGCAAACTATTGATTTTAAATGATGCTGCATCCAAGCTGCTAGATGTCACTATAAGTCCAAGATGACACAAAGACAAAACTTACTGCGTGCACCTTTAAATGAATGCCCATTTCAGAGAACCCATATTTGCAGTGGGTTTAACCTTGACTGTGTTGGATATTTTTTGTATTCGATCAACCAGCAGAGTGACAACTGCTATTCAGTGACATTGAGACATAGATAAAACGACTATCTCATCCAAACAGTCTCCATCTCCAAAACTTCTAAGTATTTCAGTAGACAGAAAAAGACAGGTAGAGAAGTTGGGTATTGAGAAAGGGTGTTAGAGAGACAGAAAGCAAGACACATAAAGGTAAATAGAGAACAGGGAGAATGGAGAGGGGCTGAGTAATGTGACATACTGTATCTCTAGAGCTCAATCCCCTGGACAGTTTACTTTCCCCAATTATAGATATGGGCCATCCCATTTTATCCTTGCTCATGAGTGAAATGAAGACTCTGTCCTTCAGTTCGCATCCCATCCAGATGATCTAATGTGACAGAGTGCAGGTGTTAGTTATCAAAGCTTTGCCTCGTCGGAGATCAGCAGGCTTTATTTGTGACTGAAAGCATGCTTACTGTTGCTGGCTCAAGGTTACGAATGCTCTATCGAAGAATGAATGTGGACGCTAATGCCTTTTCCACATGCATCTTTACTGTTTCCTCTCTCCTGGAGTGGTTCAGGACTGCAGCTTGATTTATACGACACACACACCATTAATCCTGCAACCATGCATGGCACTGCTGAATAATTGATCTTGGTGCTTTTGCAACTAAATCTGTCAAAACAATGACGTTGCGCCCCACCAATTTCAGGGACCCCACTGAAGGCTTGTGGCCATCCATTAAAAACCAAAACAGAAGAAATGAAACACAACACATAAAAACAACGAAACTCCATGAAAACAAAGGTTTGAACATCTTTCTATGGAAATTAGCAGAGTGGATAAATCTTGTGTGCATGGAGAGGTGTGAGTGCGTGTGAGTGTGTTTCAGTGACTCTTACCACAAGAGGGAGTTTGCCTGCTCTGATCTTGTCTGGAGCAGTCAAACTGCTCAAATCTGTGTGTCTCTGTCCATGAGGTGAGGGTGATACCCCAGGAAATCAAAAGAGCATGTTGTTATGACCTTAAGGAAAGCTGAAGAAGATCCTGTTCCCTAAGTGTTTTCTCTTAAGACCAGACCTTAAAGGTGATGAAAGTGAATTTGTTTTTTGGAATTCCATGCACAAAATGTCCTTTCAACCTGACAGATATCGAAATAGGTGTCCTGAGAAACAGCAAATAAGCAAATAAACAGCAAAAAACAGGTAGGGGACCAGCCTGCAAATTTTGAGCCAGAATACCAGCCAATTAGAAATAGTCCCTGCCTGTGAATTTTGCATGTTCAGGATTGCTGACATGTCTGTGGAGGGTGGGGTTTTGCAGAGAAGGTGTGTGGTTGAAGTTAGTAAAGTGGCTAAAATCAATTCCAGCAGCTATAACCTTTCTTCATGAGTGTGTACAACAACAGAAATGACAGATAATACAGAATAGTGCTTGATAAACCTAATACCGATATCCCAGCCAGGCACAATGCGATAAAGAGACAAACATTAAAAGCTCTCTAATTGTTTTGTCCTAATCAGCCATGACTGTGTGAAGCGATGAGCAACTTAACATTAACATAACATCTGCATTTTGACAGTCGCTTAATTTCTGTTTGGACATAAAGTGACTAAATACTTTTTTATCTTAAGTTTGAAAAGTGAACTATTGTTTTATCATTTGAAAACTAACAAACGTATTTTTTTTAAAAATTTTTTTTAGAAGAATATTTTGAGCTTTGTTGGTCCTCACAATGCAAGTGAATGGTGGCCAGAACTTGAAAGGTCCAAAAAGCACATAAATGCAGCATAAAAGTTATCCATATGACTGCAGTGGTTAAATCTATGTCTTCAGAAGCAATATGATAAGTGTGGGTGAGGAAAAGTTCAATATTTAAGTCCTTTTTTACTATAAAGCTCCACTTTCACTTTCACTTCCACATTCTTCTTCTTTTTGTTTTTGGTGATTCTCATTCTTTGTGCATATCGCCACCTACTAGGCAGGAAGGAGAATTTATTGTAAAAAAGGACTTAAATATTGATCTTTTTCTCACCCACACATATATCGCTTCTGAAAACATGAATTTAACCACTGGAGTCATATGGATTACTTTTATTATGCCTTAATGTACTTTTGGACCTTCAAAGTTCTGGCCACCATTCACTTGTAATGTATGGACCTACAGAGCTGAGATATTCTTCTAAAAATCTTGGTTTGTGTTCAGCAGAAGAAAGTCATACACATCTGGGATGGCATGAGGGTGAGTAAATGATGAGAGAATTTATTTTTAGAGTATATAAAACATGTTTGATATTCAAGAGTCGACTAAAGAGGAGCTAACGAGCTAACTTTTAATGGCACTCACTTTAAGTGTCCACTGAACATACTGTTTAAATCAAAATATTTTTTTATTGATTGCATCTAAACAAGAGAGAAAGAAGCTGGAGATATAACGCAAAGACAATCAGAAACAGTATTGATATCACCACAATATACAACATTACCAACACAGCTAGCTAAAACTGTTTCAATATCTGTTCTCTAAGCTGGGTTGATACTGGCAGTCAAGAGAACTCCAGAGGCTGTAAATAATGTCCCATGTGCTATATGGAGCAATAAACACATATCACCCAAAGCTATCTATGCCAATTTGCTGTTTCTTTGTCTCAGGGAGCGGCAGCCACTGCCTGGAAAGCATCTGTATGCATGGCCATTCCATCCCATTTACATATATTGCCCTCTGGACAGAGATGAGGTTCTACTTCTATCTCTGTCTCTCTAGTGGGAAACGGGGAGAGATGACCCTGGCAGTGACTGAGTCTATGGAGACAAGAGTTTCAGCTAATGACCACAGAGCTGGTCATCAGAGGAGCCGGCAAATCAGACGGCAGACAAGAGCTGACACTGAGAGCTGCATTAAAGAACAAAACTTACTAAGCTCAATTTAAAAGCTAAAAGAACTTTGAAGGCTTCCGACTAATTACCATTTTGTCCCATTAGCATGACATTTATTATCTGAGTATATGCTATACAGTATGCAAAAAGCAGTATGTCAAATGAGTAGGATGAATAAAAACTCAGAATGCATGATACTGTAGGCGAACAATACCCGGTTGACCTACAGCATCTGCTGACATTCTGAAGTGTGCAATCAGTGGACACTACTTTTAAAGTTCGCCTAAAAATGAAAATTCTCTCATCATTTACTTACCATCATACCATCCCAGATGTGTATGACTTACTCTCTGTTGGTCCTTACAATGCAAGTAAATGGTGACCAGACATTTGAAGCTCCAAAAATCACATAAAGGCCACACGATTCCAGTGGCTTAATCCACATATTATTATTATTTTTTTACCATATTTCTCCACTTTCACTTTCAAAATCTGAAAGAATGTTTAAGTGAAAGTGGAGATTTATAGTAAAAAAAGGACTTAAATATTGATCTGTTTCTCACCCACACTTATCATATGTGGAGTTAACCACTGGAGTCTTTAGAAATACTTTTATGTTGCCTTTATATGATTTTTGGAGCTTCAAAGGTCTGGTCACCATTCACTTGCATTGTAAGGACCAATAGAGCTGAGATATTCTCCTAAAAATCTTCATTTGTGTTCTGCAGAAGAGGGAAAGTCATAAATATCTGGGATGAGTAAATAATGAGATAATTACATTTTTGGGTGAACTATCCCTTAAGTCCACAATATTCGTCAGATTCGAAAAATTGGCAAAAACATGTCTTCTCTTTTCAAGTGTTAGTGCTATTTAAGAAAGTTGAATTTGTATGTTAAAATTATTAAATTATATTTGTGGATTATGTTGGTATGTCAAAGGTCAAAGAACATACGGGTCAAAGGATGATGTCAACATGGTAGAATATCTGGTATTTATGCTACACACCTGAATACCTAAAGAATGCATTTCATCAACAGTCAAGAAGTAAATTCACTGTATTCAGCACATACTGAGAAAGTGCAGGAATTTTGATGCAGCCGTGGAGTCACATTAGTGCAATCGTGAAGCCTGGAAGGCTGCAATAGGAGCACGGTTTTAGAGTAGTAACACGACAGAGCTGATTAATTAACAAGAGCAAGTGCATATCGCTTTGTGGTGCTTTCTAATGAGTCCCTGCACACAGACAGAGAACTAAAAGGAGGAGTATGAGTGTATGGATGGGAGTATGAGTGGAGAGAAGAGAGAGATAGTTTTCCCATCAGTGTAATGTGCTGTTCCATATCAGTCCCAGCGGGGTAGAGCGCTCCAGCGTCATTAGCGTCCACTCACCACTGAATCTAATTAGCTGTCCTCTTTTGTGTTATTCTGGAACACACAAACATGCTTGCATTTGTGATCAGTAGATAGGCTTTCTCTGAAACCCGAGAGTGTTGGCGACCCTTCAGCTGCCATAGATATCCTGCATTGGCCTACAGCAATGACAGTCACAATCACTTTGGGAGCCGTTGAATAGTACTGTATACATATATATACACGCATGTCCATCCAAAAAGCACCACCTTGTCCTCCCTTGCCCTGTGGGAGCCTTTTTACACATTTCTAACACCAGGCAGGGGGCCTATTACACAGTGGAGTCTTTCCAAGCAAATGCTTGGCTAAAATGCCATTGATGGAGAAATAACCATCTCCTGCATGATATTTCTGTAGCTTTATTCATCTACTCTGTTTGTGCCGTTTTGCCCTCTGTAAGTCTAATTGAAGTGCGAGATTTATGCAGGCAGTTGATAGTGTGGTGAGGGGGAGTGCGGTGAGAGCAGACGCTACCAAGACGGCATATAAATGAAACACAGCGCCAGCCCAGCAGAATGGCAAATAGAACGAAACAGCCGGTGCCAACCCCCCAAAAATAACACAATACAATCAGCTTCTTCAAACAGCTTAAACAATCATTAATACACATAGGAATAAATATAAACATTAACTGATGGAATTTGTAGGGGATGAAAGAGTAAATTTGGAATACGTTTGATTGCTGTTTCGGGCATGAGCAGTGACAGCTTGTGCTGGATTGTAATATGAGACTGAATTTCATGTTCTTGGAAATGAGTTTGAGCAGTTTTCCTCTATGCATAGTCATATTTTCATTTCCGACAATCAGGAGCAGATGTTGAGTATTAACTTTGATATTTGTTTCTGTTTCATTTTCTATAAAATACCTGACTAGCAAAGGAAAATCCTGTTCTCGTCTTATTCGTTAAAAGAAACGAACTGACACTGTCTGAGAGTGATGTACAGAAAAGTAATCTGGCATCTCTAGAGTGTGTTTCTCTATTTATTAAGAACAATATAAGCAGTGAAATCACTGAGGTTGAATCAGTGATGCTGTATTTGAAGAAAATCGAACAGCCAAGATTTTTATTGATGAAGGTCCCGAGGTGATTGTCAGGCCCACACATAATCTGCACCTGCAAAACTCAGCAGAAAACTCATTCACTCCTCATTTACAAAGTAAATGAATATATATTCCTTGCCCCTTGTACTAATAATGGTGTAGTACTTTTAGCACTGTTTAACACATTTTACTAGGTTTAAATCCTTTCCTCACATTTCTGCAGATTTCTCTGCCCCAAATCAGTGCAGAAAATGCAAGAGAGAAAAATACCATCTGGGTCTGGTGATGGCTCGGAGTGTGTTCACATAAACAGATGCAGGGTCTAAACATGTCATAAAACGACAACCTACGAGAACAGGGCAGGTGAAACAACCATTGACTGCTTAAATTAGTAAAGAGGCAGGGTGAGACATTATCACAAATAGCGAAACAGCAAGAATGCGATTGTTGGGAAACAAATATGAGCTGCAAATCACACCTACCACAGGTGGGCAAGTGGGAATTTTTGTGTAATTACATCAAATCTGTTCACAAAGACAACAGCATGAATCAGCTCATACACAGACACACACACACATACACACACACATACACACACATCTGCAGCAGCACCTGCAAACCTTGATCACTCTCTCCATACATAACGACCAATAAAGTCACTGCTGACTCCTACTGAAACAGCCAGTGGGGATGAGAGAGCAAGAGAGACAGAGGAGAAGACTTGCATGGTAGCACCCACTGAAACAGGCTTCACAAGCCAGCGGCTCCTCATTTAATGTGTGACCCGTCTCATTCCTTCGCCCACAGTGTGTGTGTGTGTGTGTGTGTGTGTGTGTGCAAGACACTGGTGTGGGATGGCCTGCGAGCGGAGGGCTTCAGGAAGCAGCCTGCTTGACTGTGACTGAGGGTGTTAATTAAAAGCCATGGTGAAGCCAACCAGAAGAGTAGGGAGAGCGGCATAGTGGGCGAGTAGAGACTCCGGGAACCGAAAAATGAAATGAGAAATACAAAAAAGGAATAAAAGGAGGGAGAGAGGGGACCTGAGTGAAGAGATGGGGACAGCATGGGGTGAGAGCCGGGGATAATTACTGCTAATAAAAGCTAATGGAATTTATCCCTCTTGTCAGGTGTAAGATGATGTGATTATGGGCGAGCAGGCTAAGGGGAAATTGGGAAATGATCCGTTAATCTTCCCTATCCTACTGCTCCACGGACGAGTGGAAGACCGAGGGGGCTTTTAGAGGAGTGGAAACTTAAGAAGATGGTGAATAAAATGAACCAAATGGAATAAGGAAGAATAGGAATGTTCGAGAATAAGTGACATCTTGAAAGTGTTTTTGGTGTCAATGAGTGTATGTACAATTTTAGACTTACAGTATAAAGCTGTGCCTGTAGTCTGTGCATGGTTTAAATTGATAGTTTACCAATAAATGAAAATTCTGTCGTAATTTACTTACCCTCATGTTGTTACTTACCTCGAATGACTTTCTTTGTTTACGTGGAACACAAAATGAGATGTTAGGCAGTATGTTAGTCTCAGTCAGCATTCACTTTCATTGCATATATTTTCATACAATTTAAGTCAATGGTGACTAAAGGTTAATATTCTGCTTAAAGTAATATTCCGGGTAGAGCTCAATTGACAGCATTTGTAGCATAATTTCAGTTACCACAAAAAATTAGTTTGACTCGTCCGTCCTTTTCTTTAAATAAAGCAAAAGTCGAGGTTCCAGTGAGGCACTTACAATGGAAGTGAATGGGGCCAATTTTTGGAGCGTTTAAAGGCAGAAATGTGAAGCTTATAATTTTATAAAAGCACTTACATTAATTCTTCTGTTAAAACTCATGTATTATTTGAGCTGTAATGTTGTTTAAATCGTAATTTTTACAGTAGTTTTAGGGTTTGTTGATATTACATCGTCATGTAAACAACACTGTAAAACTGGCTATAACTTTACACAGTAAATGTTAGTAAGTTATTTTTTCACACTAAAACCCTGTTAACACACATACTGTTTATGTCTTGTGGCTATTCTTTTGAAACAGTGAGTACTTTAATGTTTACAGATTGGCACCATTCACTTCCATAGTAAGTTCCTCATTGGAACCCAGATTTGTGCTTTTCTTTTTTTTTTTTTTTTTTTTTAAGGAGGGGAAAATTAAACTTAATTTTTGTGGTAATCAATATGATGCCACAAATGCTGTCGATTGACATTACATTGTATTGAACCCAGAATATTCCTTTAACACCCCCTTCTGTGATCCACAGAAGAAAGTAATGATGATGACATAATTGTTTTGGGAGAACTATACCTTTAAGGAATAATTATGATATGAGGCTGACCATTGAACATCTCTGAAGAACCTTTGGACATGAAGTTCCATCCAGCTCTACCGTAGCTTTCTGGCCTGCTGACCTTGTCTGAATATCTCAGCTCAGCAGACGCTAAAAGAACTATGTGTGAACGTGATGTGTGTATGTATTTCTTCACAGTTTGAACTGAAAGGACACATTCCATCTTGTGATTCTCATTGTGTATCAGCTTTCTATCACTTTTCTGAGCTCTCTCTCTCTCTCTGTGTTATGTGTACATATATGAGCTACATCCATTGATGCAGAGATGATCTGTGCTGTAGTTATTGGACTGAAAGCCCTGATCTCTGTCTCCTCTATCTCCATGCAGCACCTGCTTCAGTTGCCGATCAGATCAGGGGTGCAGGCCAGAGGTGAGCTGAGCTGAGCTGAGCAAGGCAAGGAATGAGAATAGATGGAAAGAGTGCCTGCCATTAAAAAAAGAGTGGACGGGAGTGGAGATAAGCCAGTGTGTGAGTTAAAACAACCCGTATGCTCAAACACAACTGAAAACAGCACAAGCCTCTCATCTGCAGAGTGCAATACCAGTGATTCTCAATGAAATTATGATGTATCAAACAGTTAGCTGAATAATGGACCTCCATTCCCAGACAAAAGGCTTTCAACACATGGTAAAGTCTACATTTTCTTGAATAACATCTGATTCCCATTCTGGCAATACAATTCTTGACTGGATTACTGGATTACTTTCATTAGTATGTGTATAGGCCTTTACTGGTGTGTGTGTGTGTGTGAGAGAGAGAGAGAGTTGAGAGTGGTTTACCATTTTTTTTTTAGGTTACACACTAGTAATTACGAGGGTATTATGCTATAAATGTGGTTTCAAAAACATATTAAACAAAGCTTTTTTTTTTTTTTGGCAAAAGGTTTCTGTGATGGTTAAGTTTAGGGGTAGGTGTAGGGTAAGGGGATAGAATATATAGTTTGTACATAAAAATCACCAAGATATGTGTGTGTGTGAGTGTGTGTGTGTGTGTGTTTGTACAGAATAAAAATCACCAACATGTGTGTGTGAGTGTGTTTGTGTGAGAATGGGCTTTTCTAACTCAGCACCACATACTAACTAGACTTCTTAACCACTAACTTTTTAACTAGATTAACCAGCAGGCTTATTTAGTCACCAGTTCCATCAGATAGTCCATGATGGTTGACAAGCTTCACCTGCCACATTTAGCTGTTCCAATGGCTAAAACCAAATGTAAATTTATGCTGGTCTAAGCTGGTCTTTTCAACATGGAATGTACATCTTAGATAAGGTGTAATATGTTCTTAAAGGTATAGTTCCACCCAGAAATGAAAATTCTCGCATGCCATCCCAGATGTGTATGACACTGTTTCTTCTGCAGAACACAAACAAAGATTTTTAGAAGAATATTTCAGCTCTGTAGGTCTATACAACAATGCAAGTGAATGGTGATCAGATCTTTGTATCTCCGAAAATCACATAAAGGAAACATAAAAGTAATCCATATGACTCCAGTGGTTAAATCCATATCTTCAGAAACGATATGATAGGTGTGGGTGAGAAATAGTTTAAAATGTGTGTCTTTTTTTGCACTAAATCTCCACTTTCACTTTCTGATGTGAAAGTGAAACTAAACAGGCACCAAATGTGAAAGTGAAAGTGGAGATTTAGAGTAAAAATGGACTTAAATATTGATCTGTTTCACACCCACACTTATCATATCACTTCTGAAGATATAGATTAAACCACTGGAGTCATATGGATTACTAATTTTCATATTTAGGTGAACTATCCCGTTAAACATACTGTGTAGGTGGAGACTGCTGGAGTTTAAAAAAAAAATATTTTCTTATTTTCAATCTTTCATATTTGGTAACTGATAACAGTGCGTGTCTTTATTTAAGACACCAAATGTGAAAGTGAAAGTGGAGATTTAGAGTAAACATGGACTTAAATATTGATCTGTTTCACACCCACACTTATCATATCATTTCTGAAGATATAGATTAAACCACTGGAGTCATATGGATTACTTTTATGATTCCTTTATGTGATTTTTGGAGCTACAAAGGTCTGATCACCATTCACTTGCATTGTATGGATTTACAGAGCTGATATATTCTTCTAAAAATCTTTGTTTGTGTTCTTCTGAAGATAGTAAGTCATACACATCTGGCATGGCATGAGGATGAGTAAATGATAAGAGAATTTTCATATTTGAGTGAACTATCCCGTTAAACATACTGTGTAGGTGGAGACTGCTGGAGTTTTTTAAAAATGTTCTTTTCTTATTTTCAATCTTTCATATTTGGTAACTAGTAACAGTGTGTGTCTTTATTTAAGAGCTATATTCTTTCTGAATGATATCATCCTTTTGATGTGGGGTAAAGACAGACTAGTGCCAACAAAATATTAAAAAAACAGAGACTGTGAGAATAAAACATCTTGCTCACACACATACCCACAAACCTTCGTGTTTTGCAATTCCTGTTATGTCCAAGTTCAATGCTTTTTGACTCTGAACTTGTTTTCTATTCTTTTAGATATTTCAGATTAGAACCTGACTACCTTTCTGTCAGTCTTCTGTGACAAAGTAGATGGCCCTAGTCTAGCATGAGCTATCCAACATTGTCCTTTCCAAGCAAGGGTTATGCTGCATTCTCCAACACTAGCAATCTTTCTTGACTATTAGACAACAATTCTCAACCAGGAAGGGTAGTGCTTCCTGTTAGCATCTTATAAACTAAGCTGCCTCTATTCTATATTGATTTTTCCAAATGCCCATTTAGCCTTGGAGCCAAAGCAGAACCTTCAGAGAAGCAGTTCCCAGGACCTTCCAAGGGCAAGTGGGGATGAGGCAAAAAGGAGCGGAGTGACTCCAATTCAGGTTTGTCTCTAGGGCAGACGGGCACTGTTCTGCACATCGGAGAGCAGCCAAAAGGCTTTATTGAGCTTTAATCAGGTTGGGTGACGCATGGTGAGGATTAATGCTTCATGCACGAGGTGCATTGACTAGGTCCTGCAGGGCCTGTCGACAGCCTCTTTCCCTCCTAATGTTATTCTTAATGAGCCAATTAGCTGACAGTGGTGCAGCCAGCATCTTAAACTGTTGTTTACTGATGATTAATAATTAATTTATCATGTTAAGGTATGAATGAAATTAAAAGAGCAAGAGGGAGCCATTAGCACCCTTTAGTGGGGGGCTTATTAGGAGCCGACACTTATTTATCTGATGTTGGGAGGGGAGGTAATTGTTCACAGAGTCAGGAGATTATAGTTCAGTGACCAACATAAGATTTGCAATTTAAATAGCCAGTAACGAGCGGTTCTTTCTGAAGAGAATGCATGCATCATCTCTAATGCCCAGTAAGCAAAGTCCAATTCCTCCCCTCTATCCATCTATCTATCTCTCTCTAATATTTGAGAGGAAATATGCAAATTCTCTCTAGCCCTCTTGTTCATTCTAATGCATGTTTGAATAATTAACAACATGTTGTTTTCTCAAAACTTAACTCAGAATCTGCTCTAAAGGAAAACACTCCTTGTACAGTTCTCATTGCATGTCCAAATACAACTCACTGAGGCAACAATTAAATTGGGGAGAGAACACTCATAGATCTCTCCGAAAGGAATAGAGAGAGTCATAAAAAACTGGACAGGGAGCTACAAATTGTTTTATAATAACAGAAAAAATAAAAGCATGTTCAGGAATGTGTCATTCACAGCATATTAACTGGACACTTCATTAACATATCCAACTTTTTACTGTGCTCTGTGGAATACTTTATCCTGATTGGTCAACTGCTGCATTATGTGGTCAAGCATTGTTTGTAATTAAAACAATTTATTGATTCAAAGAACATAACACAACAGAGAAAAACACAACACATACACACCAAATCAACATTTAACTTTTAACTCTCACTAATATCCCTCCCCAAATACCAACCCCACCCAACCCCAAAGAACACCCCTGTGGTCACATAATGTCAACCGTTGTTGTACAATGACAGCTAAACTGTATTAATGATCACTGTCCCCGTCAACCGACATCAAAGCTTTGCTAGTTTCTTGTACTGTATAACTCTGCAGTCTCTTTCTTTTTATTTAATAACCTTTTTCAACTCAAATCAATAGTTCATGTCCTTTAATTTAATAACTTTTAGTTGTGTAATAAATTGAATAAGCTACCAAAAACCAACTTATTAAAAAAAATCAGTCAATGCAAGAAAACTGTTTACATGAGACTTCCAATCATGGGGTTATTATCTTCTTTTGTTTTCAAAGCATAAACAGTCATGTGCTTGCACACATTGGATAAGTTGGTAAGAACGCTGGTAAAGGTGTTTACATGCAGAGTGAAATTGGGGTTATGGGCAAAAATCTATGTGTGCCAATCAGTTTATGCTTAAACCATCTATGACCTTACCCCAATAATGAAATGCTGTTTAAGGCACTTAAATGACTTAACACACTGTCAGTTTATTAGCAGTGCAAGATCATGCATGTCAATGTGTTCATTATCGAAAAGTAAACCCTGACAGGATAATCAGTGATATATGAAGTTGTATCACCCAATAGACTGATCATTGACTGAACATTATCCCTTACATAATGGCAAGAGGGGGCATTTCTATTTCCTAATGGCAGTTCAGTGAGGAACTAAAGTCACATTTTTGAGGAAAACTTGCAAATTTGGTGTCATATTGTGTGGCAGTGAATTTGAAGGCACTACATCCAGTTATCTGTATCCTAATGCCCTCTCTAAGCATATTAACCAGGACTAAAGGTGACTCAAAAAACAAAAAACAAAACAAAACATAGGCAGTCCTGCAGGCTGATACTCTTAAGTCTTTCAGTCAACTTTGGCATGTAGTGAGAGGCAAAAGCTATTGATCCCTGGCCGATTCTATGAGATATTGCATTCTCTTAACCTTGAGAAAAAGGATAAAAAGGTCCCAGAAAAATGCAAGTTAGTGAATGTTTTCCAAGCAAAGTGGCAAATTATGCAATAGTTGTTGCCTTTTGAGCAGTTTTTCCAAAATTATTTGTGAGTGATGTGTAGTGAGATCGTGAGCGACTGCTCCTCTGTTCTACCACTACACAATGACTAGCAGCCAAATCTCTCTCTCTCTCTCTCGCTCTCTCAAATAGCATCACAAACACAAATTTATGCACAATCCCCAAAACACACAGACACACTCACTTTCTCATGCAGAATCTGGAGTCACAGACAGGCTGCAACCTCAAAAGCTTCTACTTTAAATAGTCCTTATGACAAGGCTGCTGCTTTAAATAAGCACCTCTGCCAGTCTGGAGAGAACGCCTAATCCCACTTGTGAGAATGAACACACATACAGACACACACCCACCAATTTTAAAGAGATTGTGGACATTTTTCTAAAATTGATTCAGGTAGAATTCTAAGAGCAATTGTGAAAGACTATGCCTATTTACACACAGATGTACCTGCACACACACACACACACACACACACCTACATCTAAATCTAACCATCACACACTCATTAATGCATTTTTAGAAATTCATTTCATTCTTTCATTTATTATGTTTATTAAGACATTTTGTTTATTGTAACTGTTACATATTTTTGACTCGTCCATGGTTAAAAAAGAAGAAGCAAAAATCGCTGATAAATTAAGGCAATTACAATGGAAGTGGATGCAGCCAGTCCATAAATGCTAAAATACACACAGTTTCAAAAGTAAGCAAATTATATAAAAATAAAATAATAATAATAAAACAAATCACAGTGTAACAAGACATAAATGTTATGTGCTAACATGATTTTTGTGTGAGAAAATCAGGGATTTGCTAGTGTTTTGGCATTCACCAGATTACAGGGTTTAGCAGAGCTACTTCGTCATGAAAACGAAGTTGTAATATTGGTTAAAACTTTACACAAATAAGGTTACCAAGCCATTTTATCACGCTAACATCATGTTAACAATTATAATGTTTATGCCTTGTGGCTATACTTTTGAAATTGTGTATTTTAACGTTTATGGACTGGCACCATTCACTTCCATTGTCAGTGCTTTACTGTAACCACGAAGTCAAAATAATGTTTTGTGGTAATCAGCATTATGACACAAATACTGTCAATTGAGCTTAAGTTGTATTGAACCTGGAACATTTCTTCCTGGTCCTACAACACAGGTGATTTAATGTTAAAAGACAAAACCTGACCTATAAACACATACAGCACTGTGTGTTTTACCACAAGCAATTTCAGAATTCAAGTGAGGACAGTTTGACAAGATAATTAGTGAAAGATCACTCATTGTGAATCTAGTTCATGAGACTGTATTCAGTTCTCTTTGAGAACACCTTGACTCCTCCATTCTCACAGAGATTGTTTCTGGGTAATTTGGGTACTTCCAATAAGACGAACCATCTAAAAAAAAAAAAAAAAAACTCACTCTGGACTCATGTTCTCCTTGCGGCTTCCTCCATGGTTCAGTGTCACAGAGTGCTGATGTAATATGGGCTGGCACAGGAGCCATTGGCCTGAAAGTCTTCTGACGTCAGAGAGCGCTGCCACCCGCCCTCGTTCTAAACTCTGTTTCAACTCCCCAATGAGAACAGCCTGTCGAGAACACACCAAACAGCCAAGATATGGCTCGTCCTCCACCTCCCTCTCTCTCTATACCTGCGGCTCTCGTTCTTTTATAGCAAATTGAACCTTTCACTCTGAAAGAAATAATTACTCTCAAGAGAAAAGGGGACTGCAATGGAATGTTGATATGACATGCAATGTCACCTTGCCATTCAAGACTGAAGGAGTGAACGCACAGTGCCCAGCAAGAAAGAGTAAGACAGAGAAAGATAGAGTACATTTGTTGGTGTGTGTGTGGCAGTGACAGTACTGATATTGTTGACAGTAAGTACATAAAGGACACAACAGTATTGCTATGAGAGAGAACACAGGGGTGTCAAGGGACAAGAAGTAGGCGCATGAGGGACAGGTTGGAGCGTAGAGGTCACCTCCTCTCCGCTGGATCTTTTGGAGCGGAGGAAGAAGCATCATTACAGGCCTTGGCTTTTAGCACAATGCCTGGCTGAGGGGTCACGCTCCAACTCCCAACCAGCTAAATGGCCTTTGAGTGTGTGTGTGTGTGTGTGGAAGCGAAGAGCCCAGGGCCACAGAACTCACTCAATACTGCCTGACACCATGAGACTGTGAGCTCAACAAATAACCCCACAGCTCCATATCACACACACACACATACAGACACACAGCCTCCCTCCTATACCTCGATCCTAATTCAGCTTGCAGCCAAAAGCTCCTGCTGATATTCCATCAGGAACAATGTCTTCATTTCTGATAGAGTAGGAGGAGGTAGGCAGGCCAGAAAATCACTAACACACCTGAGCACACAACCACACACACACACACACACACACACACACACACACACACACACACACGTGTCTTTGTATGTTGTGCACTAGCAGTAATGATATAATTTCAGTCTGTTACAAAATCTTGTGAGCTGCCTACCTAAACAGCATTTTAATGCATCATATGTGCACTCCTGAAGTGAATGCTGATCTAAAAAGTGGGCAGCAATGTTGTCGCCTCCTAAGTTCCTTGATTAGGCCAGTGCTGTGGAGTAACTAAAAAATAGTGACACTACAAACTTAACTACATTTTTTATTAGCGTGACAGTAGCTCCGCTATTTTCACATTACTATAGCTTTTCCAGTAACAAACAGGGTTGGGAAGTAAAGGAATACATGTAATGCTGTTACGTATTTAAAATACAAAATATTAGTAACTGTATTCCACTACAGTTGCAATTTAAATCATTGGTATTTAGAATACAGTTACATTCAAAAAGTATTTTAAGTACCAAAGGGATTACTTTGCATTTTATTGTCATTTGTTCCATTTAATATTTAGTCTGCTCAGTTGGAAAACATTTATCCATATAAATAGTGCGATCTAAAGAGCATCTGAACAGTGGTGAAACACTTTCTTATGATCTGTTACATTCATTCGAGCAGACAGAGGGTGCTCTCACACTATTATGAGTGAAAAGGTGGATATGACGTCAATGAAGAACTTTCACTTTGGGAGCTTAATTGAGGAAATACAGGATGTTTCTACATCTTAAAAAAAAAAAAAGTTAGAAACGCTCTAAGAGATTAAATATAAATCCAATAAATTATGATTACAAGGATATATGTTTTGTCAATTTGTTTTTATGCTGTTTGGGTATTTTTTACAAGAATAAAGGATGTTTATATGAGAATTTCTAACCAATGCAGCCTATAGCATCATACAGAAAGCTACAAATAAAAGATTTTCTGCCCCATTCTATAAATAGAATTAACATCACAGAGAGTGAGAGAGAGAGAGAGAGAGAGAGAGAGAGAGAGAGAGAGAGAGAGAGAGAGAGAGAGAGAGACACTCTGTGGGGTTTCAAAGTAAGTTTGGAACAGCAAAAATAGTTAACCTTGCCATGTGAACAGTTTTGTCAAGCTAAAATGCTATTTCGCAATTTTACTTTCTAAAGAATTCTATCTAGAAAATCCAGGTTAGATCTTTTTTTTTTTTTTTTCTCTACTAAGACCTTTGATATTAGGGCAAAAATGTACTTTAAAAATCTTACTCTTAATAAGACTTTTTGTGTTGTTTTCCTGTAAAATATCTAATAAATCCTTAAAACAAATTTACTTGAGAAGCTACACTGCATAAGATATTTAGGCTTTTTCAGAGAGTGTATTTTTAAGTGTAAAGATCTGCCAGTGCTGATGAAGTAATCCAAAGCATTTAGATTATGTTACTGAAAACGAGTAATCTAATGGAATATGTTACAAATGACATTTTACAGCATGTATTCTGTATTCTGTAATGGAGTAGATTTTAAAATAACCCTCACAACCTTGGTTACAAACTAACATTTTCAAAGAGTTGCTGTGTAGCCTCACACCTCTTTCAGTCCTCTCTCTCTCATATGTAGCGCTGGCAAATCCAAATAATTTTAGTGTTCAGTTCTTTCGGAGAGTTCACATATATGAATCGATTAAAATAAGCAAATCACTTACAGTATATTTAGCACTGAGAACCTCAACAAAGTTACAATGTCAAAGTAATTCAGGGCAGCACTGGATATCTCCTTAGTGGATTATGCAATCTCATTGAATGAAAGCTCAGTGAACAAAATCATCTAACATGGCGGACAGAGTCAAGCGAAAAGTATATTATAAATATATGTTATTTAAAACTTTATTAACATTATCAATAAAAAAAAAAAGATCAATGAGAAAAGTATACATTTTTTAAACAAAATATGACTAAATGTGCAGTATTTCAGTATTTTCAACCAGTATGTATTTTTAACGATGTCGTTAGCTAAGCAGCACATTAACGTCAAACTCTTTTGGAATCATTTGTGAGCTGAGATTCTCATGCGCTACACGTGAATAGTGCTATTTGTGTGCCACAAAGAGTTGCTGCATGTGAAGAGCTTTCCACATCAGTCACTTTTGAGGTTCCATTTATGCCAGGATTCTGCTTTTTTACAGTAGGTTGGAATAGAAACTGGTTAGGGTTTGAATTTAGAAAGCAATTGCATTTGCTCAAAATTCATGTCCAATGAAAATAGACACAAAGAATCATGCATGCTGCGCACACACATACACACACAATTTCTAACAGGACGCAGAATAAAAGCTATTTTTAGAATTTTCTTGAGTGCCTTCCAAATAATGGGCAAATATATAAGAAGGTCCAAACTGTTTTTTTCACACTGTGAGTTTTTATCCATGGAATATTACTCTAATACCAATATTTAGCTTTCATTACACTGATAATACCTGCCATAGTCTTTTGAGGACTAGAATTTAAGTGTATGTGTTGATTTGTTATGGGGACTGTATAGATGAGATGTGCTTGACTATAAGAGATGTGTGAGATTTGAGAGCATAGATTATTGGCATGAGGCTGGAGAGTGGGCATGGTGTGTGTGTGTGACTGAGAAAATAAAAGAAATAAAGCAAGTTGAGTACTCTTTATAGTGTGAATTTATAGTCCCACTGCAAGCTCCATCCAGCCCAAATTTCCCACTCAGCAACCAAAAAGAGTGACTGATTCTCTGTGGTCAAGACCAAAATATTGTGTTTCCAGATACAAACTATTTGTATACTGTAAACAAGTCCAGAGTTCCTTTGTGGCTGTACTAGTATAAGATCCATGACACCAACTGAGAGAAAACCACATCTCCCAAGATGCATTGCTGGCAGGCCAGATTACTCTCTGTGCCTCCAGGCTGGGACTTCATCTTCCTCCCAGGCTCAGTCACGACACTGCCATCATGCTCTCAATTTTCTGCATTGTGCCTCTGTGTTTTATGGGTCTACTGCAACAACTCTCAACCTGGGCTGATGAGAGTCAGGATAACTGACCACACAGACAGACACAAACACACACACACACTTGCACATAAAATCTCTCCACACGTTTCAACCCACCAACTGGTTAGCACACCTTTACTCTAATTAATTACCCACAATATATATGACTTATAACCAAAGACACCATGAGGGGGAGGAGACAGAGCACATGTATAAAGATGAATGGGAGAAATTACTCAATATGGCAGCTATAGGTGAGTTATCTTTGGGTTATTGTCAAGTAAGGCTGTCAGAGTTGATAAAAATTAAAATCATTAAAAATATTAAATGACTTTCAAAATGTAATGTGGTGTAACCATCAAGTAAAAAGTATTAAAATAATTCCCTTTTACCTTAAATACATGAGAGTGTTCACAACCTAATCATTCATTTAAAAAAGTTGAAGAATAAAAGGTGAAATATATATATATATATATATATACAGTAAATAGGCAAATATACATATTATTTTTTTATTATTTATTTTTTAAATATCATGAATTATTTCTGTCTAAACTTCATACACAGTAATGAGGGTCTTAAGCAGTGGTTCCCAAATGTTTTTAAACTACCGCACCCCAACCACTGAAAAATAAATAAATAAACACATATGCGATTGAAAACAGATTAAATTAAAAGCCTTCAAGTGTTGCTCCTAAACAAGGCCGTAACCATTTCTTGAACAATGGGGGGGGGGGGGGGGGGGACCACCAAACCATTTTGGGGGTGGGGGGTCGCGGGTGTTGAGGTCACAAATATATTGGTCCTTGTCCTTTAAAATTGTAAAGGCAATAAAATAATTATTTTTTGAATAAAGTCTTTAAAAAAGTTTTTTAAATGCGAACAAAATGTTATAATTTTTGGTTTTAAAAGATATGTATTTTTTAAGTTCACACAGTACAAGACAAACACTGTCTGCATTGCTAGCAATATGCCTGTTTCAGTCATATTTTGTTTCTTTTTTGTGCTGTATCAAAGAAAAGACGAATATAATTTGAATTTCTTTTCATCACTGATGTATCTTTAAAATTACATGACTGTCAGCTGGCAAGCAAAAAGAATTTCTTAAAACAATCTTTTCTTCAAGAATCCTAACGCTGCACTCTTCCATAAAAATAAACTTCATTATGACCACTGCTGTCAACGTCTAAAGATGAAAAAAAAACATAAACATCATTTAAATAACATAAGCTTTTCTTTGGCCCCAGAAAGCTTGGAACATTGTGCACAAGTCATTTGGACTACTATTATGATGTCTTTATACTGAACCTTTAATAGTGCTTTATAGTATTTGTCTTTTTTGAATCCTGAAAGCTCCTGCTCACTATAAACTGGTATTCTATGGAACAGAGCTACTTAAAAAATCTATTTTTATGTTCCAAGAAAAAGTAACAGCATATGGGTTTTGAACAACATAAGGGGGAGTAAATGAGTGATTAAAAGTACATTTTCCATTTTCAGGTGAACTACTCTTTTAACTGGTGGTTCATTATTTGAGCACAAACCTTTCTTTTAAAAGTCTCTTTTAAAAGTTGACTCTTAGTAGATGCGGTACAAAATTCAGAATTAATTAAAGACATAAAGAAATTATTTAGAAAATTGGTAACACTTTACAATAAGGTTCCATTCGTTAACATTAGTTAATACATTAGGTATCATGAACAAACAATTAACAATATAATTTTTACTGCATTTGTAAACATTAGCTAATGTTACTTAATAAAAATACAATTGTTCAATGTTAGTCCATGTTAGTTCATAGTGCATAACAAATGTTAACTAATACAACTTTTGAGTTTAAAAATGTTTTACTATATGTTTTAATTAACATTAACTAAGATTAATAAATGCTTAATACGTATTGTTCATTGTTAGTTCATGTTAACTAATGTTGTGAACTAATTTTAACAAATGGAACCTTATTGTAAAGTGTTACCAGAAAATCCTAAATCAATTTTAAACTATTACCTTATAATATTTGCATTGAGAATATATGACACTGTTCTTGCCAAAACCTAAAAGCACAATAGAAGTCACAAGTCACAGGTCTTACCATGTTCTAGTTCTGATCTGGGAGATAACACTCTACTTTGTGTTCTTTTTTTATAGATAATTTTCTTAGACAATGTCAAGAGAATTTTCTAAAAAGCTACTTAAAAAGCCTGCCAGATTACCACATTCATTCAATTCCTTTACAATATACACACATTCACTCTTTGTCTTAAACCTGATATGCTGAAAATGGCTCCTTTAATATTTTCACATTCACAATTATGAATGACATACAAATCACGTACTGTACATGACATATTTTAAATTCAAAATGGCAAATTTCACCAAATGGTGAATAGTTTGTACCCTTGGAAATTAATGTCGGTCGGTTCAACAATTAAATCATAAAATAGTGGGCAAATATTGCATGTTTAGTTATATACTTACATCTTACATGATACTAACACTCTTAACCTGAACTTCTTGCTAATGTGCGCCGCTGGAATAATCCAAGAGTTTCCCGCTCAGCTTCTTAAACTTGAGTCCCGCCTTCATCGATTTAATTGGCTATCTCAAATGACACTGACGAGAGTGTTAGATTACTGAGCACAGTAAAAATGAAACTTTTTTAAACCATAATGTTATTCCTGCAAACAACTTATTGACAACTAGACGGCGATGCATAATGGACTGCAGCAGAACAGCAACAAAGATATCAATTATTGGGGGGGACAATCTACCCATATCTGATTATTGGAGGAGACTTGTCCACCTTAAAGTGTATTGTGGTTACGCCCTGCTCCTAAATAGTGCTTTAAGTTTTTCAGTAAAAGGTTCAGGAGCATTTCGAAAGCCCTCCATTAATGAATGGATAGGGCAGTTGATGTGGTGCTTACAAACGTTAGTGGGGCTGGTGGCATTGATAGAGGTGTGAGGAACACACCACCTGGACTCCAGACAGGAGATAAACAGCGCCATCATTCACCAACCCGCTAGGCCTTTATTTATTCAGGAGCGTGTCTGAGATGGGTGGCCCTATGATCCGTAATTAATTAATTAGTTAATTCATTAAGAGCGTTGTTCTTGGCACACTGGCTCTTTGTGTTCATACTGCTGATGATCAGGTCTCAATAATACCTTGTTCATATCCAGGCATAAATGTCAGAAAAATGTGATGGACGACAGGAGCGTTTTATCAAGGGTGAGAGCGAGATTTATCCTCCAGCTGCAGTCTGTGTAAGAGGCTTTTTGCGAAGAGTGGATCATAAATTACGCTAGTGACTATGGCTGTCTGCGAAAGACCGTGAGACAGGCAGAGAGACAGAACAAGAGAGAGACGGTTTGTGTGTAAAGGTGCAGCCAATTCACATGGATTTTTACACAAATGCATACACAAACGCACAGAAATATATATATGTTTATATATATATATATATATATATATATATATATATATATATATATATATATATATATATATATATATATATATATTTTTTTTTTTTTTTTTTTTTCATTTCGAAAACCCACAGGAATGCATCAAACAAATGCAAACGCAAACAAAAAAACGTAATATCATATATAGAAGCGCGAATAACGAGCATGGATTCCCCAGCGTACACAACAAATGCTGTCCCTACAGGCTCTCTTTATCTTGCCGGTAGTGTGGTGTAGGATTGCGCAAGGCCTGGCTGTAATAAACTGAAGTCCCAGGGTACAGCGGAAGATGAGCAGAGCGAGAGTGGGCTATCAGAAGCAGGCTAGTAATTTACCACAGCTTGCAGTCATGCACAATGTGATACATTACATTGAAATCCAGCACCCAATGCCCACCGATTAACCAAACTTATCGAACTTATAAAAGAGATGACTCCTGGCGACGGCTAAGTCCTGTAGTTTTATTGAACTTTAGGGCTACAGTGGCCTGTCTTTGGAGAGATAAGGTTGTACCCTTTTCATTTCCTATCCACCGGCAGATATTTTAAGCCGGCTTGTTAAGGGGCGTGAGAGGAAAGCGGAGGAAAGGCGAGTTGACGCATGGCTTTACAACAGGAGCCAGGCCCATAATGCTCAAAGGCCGATCATTACTGACCTTAATAGCCCAGTCTGCATCTGGGCTTGATTAATCATGCCTAGCAGGTTGTGAAATGCTCCATCTGGAAGGTAGGAAGGTGAGTAGGAAACAGAGAGAGAGAGGTAGACAGCATAAGCTGAGCACTGAGCATTAGCTGAAGTGGGATGGGAGGATAGATAGAGAAAGCAAAAAAGAGAGAGAGAGAGAGTGAGGTGTGATCATGTTTAGGATTGATGGCTGGTGAGGGATGCTGTGGAAACTTTACTGCGCTAAGAGGCCTTGCTAGTGCCATAAACACCATCACTGACATAAACAACAACACTTAGCTAAGCTATGTGTATACAATATTCATTTCAGGGGGTGGCTTGCTAACTGTTGTTTACTTGCTGAGCACTGGTTTATGTGAGCAAAGTGCAGCCAGCTGGGGTTTAGCGCCACTTTCTGCCTCATCTGAGCTGCAAAGAGTGCATGTGTTTACAGGATAAATAACCTCACAGGTGTTTGGACTGAGAAGGTGAGACAGAGAGAGAAAGAGAAGGGAATGTTTGTTTCAAAAGATAAAATCAAGAGACCGAGTTGCATTATAGCAAACACTCATTATCATGATTACATGAACTCTGGCATCACTCTTATCCAAGGATGCTCTGCTTGATTTAACGGGTGGGGGGTTTGGGGTCTTAGATTTAGAAATAAATTAAATTCCACTTAGTTTCTGTTAGGGCTGGAGAATATATTGAATATTTATGATCTATTCTATAATATTTTGTTGATGATTTAAATTAACTAACTTCATAATGATTTTAACATGCTTTTTATTTGGCCATTAAGTTCCCTATATTGCGCTAGTGGCCACTCTTGTGCTCGCTCCTTATGTCACAACTCACATTTATGAAAACGCTAAGATATTTAACCCACCTAATGCGTTCAGAATCAGAACACCTTTTGCATTCGCGGGTCAGTTTTGAACTGGTGGAATTCAAGCTTGTAAATCATTCTTTTCTTAACTGTTCATACATGTAAAAAGATTTATATTGTTGGCATGTTAACTGACAAATAAAAATGTTATATAATGTAAAAATATAGAAATTCTATGACATTTCAAAATATACATTAACTACAGCAAAACCAGTGTGATACATGTGAACACATCTTTTTTTTTTTTTTTATCAATATTTCTGTGAAATTTTATCGAAATATAACATAATATACAATTTATATTAACATATAATTTTAGAATTATTAGTAATTTGAATGAATTTCCTGTTATTCATAACAGCTCAATACAACTTGGTGGTCAAAAGTTATGTAACTAACGTTTTCTTTTTCAACTAAACATCATCAAAACAACTGTAAAACTCAAGTATACAACATTAATACTTCTTAACTGTTTTAAGCAAAATCTATTCTATTTACTTGCATGAACTGCCGAGTGTTGATGCGTGAGTATGCTGCAAGCTGGTTCGGCATCAGATGGCTGCAGAGACAAATGTGGACAATTTCCTCTTTCAAGCCCAATTTAGACTAATGTGTGCATGAACTTTTGCTCTTGCCACACCCCCTTTAGACAGTAGTGCCTTTGATTTAGTTTATTTGTTATGTTTGTTACATCTGTAATGTCTGTTTTGAACAGGAATGTGTGTGACTGTATCTGTATGTGTGTGTGCATGTTTGTAAACAAGATGCAGTTCCAGTGAGAGACAAAAAAGTGTGTAAGAGAGTATGTGAAAGAGGCTAAATGTAAGTGAAGTGTTCATAAGAAAAAAATCAAATTCATAAAAAAAAAAAAAAAAAAAAAAAAATATATATATATATATATATATATATATATATATATATATATATATATATATGAATAAAAATAAATAAACATAAACTACATAATATCGTGCGTAAAACCAGAACTGATGCCCGGGTCAGAATTGTCTGGCATACACAAAAGATTTTTTTTTTTAATGGTAATATCTCAAACAATTTAATAACAAAAAAACTGAAAAATAGTCTTGACAAAGTCACAAAGTTTGGTTCCAATACTAAAAACCATGTGGTTTTTAAAAATTATTATATACCTCTCCCGGGTGAAAATGACCCAAACGCAATCTGAGGGTTAAATAGCATCTCTAATTAAAACCGTAGTAAAAAAAAATGTATAGAGTCAGGGTGTTTGATTCTTTCAGCAAAACAGTTCCCTTGAACTGTCAGTTTCAGTGAATTGTTTAAAATGATTCAATGATTTGCTTGTGTCATCACTCAAAAATGCCCATGGAAGTCCAATTTTTGGTATTTTACATGTTTTGAAATGTTCTAGTAAAATTAAGTAAATATTGCTGTTTATTACTATGTATTGTTATATAGGTGCAAACAAATTTGATTAAACATTTTCCTAATGTTCATTTAATTAAAAACAGTGAAAAACATGCCACAATTATTATTTTTTCTCATTATTTTACTGTTTGCTTTAAATCTGAATCAACAATGGAAGTTTGGTCAGAATGATGGTTCCTTTGAAGACAAAAACAATTTATAATAATAATAATAATAAAATAAATCACCATTTTAAGCAATTTCAGAGCAAATACATTTCGAGATATATATCAAATACCATCAAAAGGATTAAAAATATAACCATATAATGGAATAGAATAGATTTTTTACGGTATATCACTCTTAGCTATAGTTATTGTATGTGTGTAGAGATCATACATAGATTTTTCTGTATGATGAGTATAAATATAGCACTGATCTGAACAACAAAACAACCTCAACCTAATTGAACCTCACTGTCTGAGCAAACACCAAACTGGACAGTAACAGAACATCTGGTGTGTGTGTGTGTGTGTGTGTGTGTGTGTGTGTGTGGGCGGGTTTGGGTGGTTTACAAGGACATTTTTTTAGGTTACAAACTGGTAATTACAAGGGTATTATGCTATAAATGTGGTTTATGAGGACATTTCTAGTGTCCCCATAATTCAAATCGCTTAAAAAAACATACTAAACAATGTTTTTGTTTAAATGTAAAAATGCAGAATGTTTTTTGTGAGGGTTAGGTTTAGGGGTAGGGTTAGGGGATAGAATCTATAGTTCGTACAGTATAAAAATCATTATGTCTATTCTGAGTCCTCATAAGGATAGCCGCACCAACATGTGTGTGTGTGTGTGTGTGTGTGTGTGTGTCTGGGGTGACTGAGGAGCAGGTGGAATGGAAGCAATGTTGCTGACTCAACAGCTTTCTCATTTTATTACCAAATCAGCCATGACAGACCCCTCGCTCTTCGGGAGAGGACAATGGTAGAGATGTTCTATAGTGCACTGATTTATCTGCTTATGCAATATGACCTTCTCAATGTACTGTAACTGTCTCCTTAACACACTTCTAGAGTGTCAGACACATCTGGGTGAGACTGATACAAAAGTTAGTGTCACCCCTAAAAAGTTTCTTCATAGAGAATTTGGGATGATTCACAAGTACTTTCAAACCAATATTTAAAATATAATTTCTATTTCTATGAATATGGTATTTAAATCATCTCAGAATTTTGTTCCAGAATCCATCTGAAGGGAAATTAATCTCATGTTACTTTAAATCAACAAGAACTCCTAATTCTGGCTTTTGCATTAGTTTCATTCAGAATTACAGTGCACTGCATGAGACGGCTATTGACAGGAGGATGGAGAGCTTATGTGATAGGCAGGTGTGAATGGACATACAGTATAGAGAGAGCGAGGGAGAGGGAAAGGGAGAGAGAAAGAGAGAGAGACAAAGAGACAGAGAGAGACAAAGAGACAGAGAGAGAGGCTGATTGATGGCAGAGAGATGTGCAGGATTGTGCAGGACTCTGAGTGAGTGTAATGGAGTTCATTCATGAGTTACGAGTGCACTCCACACTGTTGTAAAAGAGGGATAAATCTCCTCACAACTGCCAGTGAAAAAGATACAAGCCAGCTCAATGATGGGACACAAACCAGATGCTGGAAGATATTACACACACATACAAGCACAAACACAGACACACGCTTTGCTCTGATTCTCTCTCTCTTGCACAGAGACTCTATATGATGTGTAGATTCATTTCCTTTTCTCTTTATTGGCTGGGCTATAGAGGAGGCTAATGGGCCTTCAAAGAATTGCCACAAAGACTCTCAGCCACACATAAAGCAAGAGCAGTCCTCTGCCTCATTGGAGCCCTGATAATGAGAACATAGTCGTCTATGATCTTTCACAATGAGGAGAAGACAGCAAAGTCCATCAAATCCTCCATATAACTGAGCTGCAACCGGTGCCAGAGCTAGACAAGACTCTTGCTGTTATCTTGTGAGAATAAACTGCAATATCAGACTCTTTTCTGTGACCTTTGCCAGTAAATAACAATATAAATTCCATGTAATGAAAAAGATATAAAAAAGATACCACATTATAAAATAGATCAACATTTAGTCTATGAAATCTGATTGGATGAGCCACACTCGAAGCCACTGTATAATAGCTGATATATTTACACACTAGCAGTTACCACACATCAAGCATATTGTATGTTAATCTCCTGAGACCCAAGCATGACTGCTGTGTGCATTTCCCATTCCCCTTTTTGATTTGTAACTAGTAGCCCCTAAGAAATATTTTTTTTTTTTTCGACCAAATAGTTTTCCTAAAATGTATGTCCACATATGTGAAATTTTAAATAATACCAAGCTATAGAAAGTCAGATTTGTTTTTATCCAGGAGTGTTGGTTATTCATGTTTTTGAGATGTGACAGACAGAAATTAGCATAAATAATTCTGATTCAAAGTATTGGCCATCTTCATTCAATCACTGCCAACAATGTTAAAATAAAATTTTGCATGACAAATTATGAATCTATGTACTGATTACCACTGTCCCATGTCTGCCAAACATGCTGAGTGGTCCAAACATCCTCTGTAGCCTGAAACTGAACTTTTGACCAGATGTTAAGAGTGAATGCACTTGGCTGCAAGGATCCTATCCTTGCTCCCTTATTAGGGATTGACTCAACTTTCTGTGTGCTGTCTGTCTGCACTGGTCTCAGAATAGTTTGAAATGGACCTTATTTTCATCCTAACTCCATACACAGCCTCTGAAAGCCACATTTTCCAGCTTTGGTATGCATCCATTGATTCTCAGTGTGATAGTGCACAGTGAATATAGGATTTTTTAAGGAAAATTAGCCTATAGTCCACATACGTGGTCACTGTGTTTAGCAGTGTGACGTTTCGCGATAAATCTATGAAATTTTTAAAATGGCATATCGGATGAAAATATAGACTCTTTTGACTCGAACAGGTTTTAATGTAAAAACTTAATGAGGTTTCTAACCAGATGTAGTTTTGTTGCTGTTTCTCCCAAAGACACAAACTCAGATAAATGAGTTAACAGTTAATGTCACAAATTTGCTTATTTGATTACTGACCACAAAATTGTGTGGAATCTTAAATATTTCTTATATTATGTCATTGTAATCATGTAATCACTAGCACGCAAGCAACAGCAAGACAGGGAGCAGGCTATTTTATTTATCTGATGTTTTTCGCAACTGCATGCCAATCTGCTGTACATCTTGATGTTTTCATCAGCTGAATGGGAGGCTAAACACTGTTAAAGTGTGATGAGACTCGCGCTGCACATGTAAGCCATTTACGCATCACAAGCCTATCAGCTATTTAGCCCTTTTCGGTGAATCGCACCTGCAAAATCCTTTATTTCCAAGTTTAATTTATATTTTGAATAGACTTGAAAAGATTTTTGAACCCCATGATGTGGGTTTATGTTTTCTCTTTTAATCATTTAATGTAATTTTGAGTGTGACCATGGTTTAAGGAGGGTGTTGGAAATCTCAAGGATTAATAGTAGTGTTTTCCTTATTACATCACATGTTGTTCTGAAAGCATTAAGAAACAAATGAAACATGGAATGTAGGCTGTCATCCACGTAGCCTGACCGAAGCAAAGTGGGTGGGTTTACTCCTGCGATTAACTGAACGTGAAGTGCTGCCGGCTCGTGATGCGCGAATGGCTTGCACACACTGCACGAGTCTGTTGGGTATACTGCAGTCTCGTCATATTTAAACTGTTTGTTTAGACTCCCATTCAGCTCATGAAAACACGCTCCGTGATCATGAGGAAGGATTACATCAAGATATAGATTGGAATGCAGGTGCGGAATTTATATTAATGAAATATTCTACTCCTCTCTTGCCGTTGCTGGTGTGCCAGTGATTACCCCTCCGCATGCCATAGGTTGCCGACCCCTGGCCTAGAGTCTCCTGAACTAAGATCAGTCAGTTGAAATTAAATTAAATTATGCATAGCCTATAGCGAAGCAAAAACGTAATGTCCATGCTTGTGGACGTGGGGTCTCAGAAGGTTAATGCATAATTTTAATGCCTTATTCAGTTAACAGTCAGGCTAATGTACTTTTTCATTAAACATTGGTGTCTTTTATCATATTGCTTTTGCCGATGTTCTGTTCAGCTGGGTTTAGGTCCGTTTTTTTTTTTTTTTATACTTCGGTTTTGCATTAGGTTTGAGTTTATAAATAAAAAAAATAAGATAAAATATTTATAATAATATTTGTCTAATTTTAATGGATCAAGTTTTTTTTGCAAATGTGCACACACAAGAAATACAGTGCAATTTTGTGTTCGGGTTGTGTTCTGTCTTTTTCGAGCATACTGGTGGGTTCAATTTGGGTCACAGGATCTTGTTTGCAGGCAGGCTTCAGACTTCAACTTGCTGAGGCTAACAGTAACTAGAACTGGAATAAATCCCACCATCCCTGAGTGGGAGGGGATCACCACTAATACACACTCATTATGGTTCAGTGCCAGTCATACTCTGAGAATATCTGGAATGTCTTAAAATAAATGTAGCTCATAATTTTTTAGTAGCCCATGATTGGGTTACTCTGACAAATCTATTCAGTGTCATGAGAAAACTAATAATGAAAGTGTGTGTTCTTGTTCGTGACAGATGAGAGAAGTGGAGGGGCTAAGTGTATGTGTCAGTGAAATAGAAAAAGAGGGGGAGAAAGTATAGGACATAAAGCACAGCCCAACTGGATAACCATGGCATACATGGCATTTAAAATACTGGAGGATGAAAAAAGAATTCCCCCATCACTCTACATTATTAGTAGATACTTCCACTGACACCCAGATGCCCACGAGGAGACCTTGTGTTCGCCTGTGTGGATGCAGGTAGTAGAGGCATTGATGGATATTTTCTGCAGCCACTGTGGTTTGACACCTGCTTGCCCGCCCTGCTGCCTGCCCGGCCAGCCATGTTCGGCAGAGCACCGGTGTCAAGGTAACAATGATTCATGGTGTGACCTTATGAGTAATGCCAGCCTTAATCTATGCAAGTGGTATAAATGAAGTGGTTCCACAGCCGATGTGTCAAAGAGTTTTTATAAAGACAAATCCACAGGCAGTTCAGCTGTGTACATATATTCATAAAAGTCACAGTGACGCAAGAAAGGGGTTGGGGGTATACATCACAATCACTGACTCTGATTTTCATAACTCTGCCACATTCAGCCACTGAAAGTGATATGACAAATGCAAAATGGAGGACAATAAATAAAGAAGCAGGAAAAGAAAGACAGGAGGAGATGGGGTATGCAGGTAAATTGAGAGGGCAAAATACCAAAACAAGAATTCAGACACTCATCTTTAAAATTAAGCTACAAACAGAAATATGTAAATGGATAGTTGACAACTAAAATGCACACGAACATCAAGATTTTAGGTTAAAATTTAAATATGCTGAATATGTGTCTATTTTAGGTGCTGTAACTGTGAGGTTTTTTTACTTTTTCAAATGACCTTTTTTTGCCTTCATTTAAATAGTCCTGTGGTGTGAGAAATGAATTTGAAAAAGTACTAAATCTTGTAGTCTCTCATTTTATATGAGGTCATAAAACTGCATGTATATACAGTCATTATAATTAGCCAAGCCTGTTTAAATTAGTTTTAGATTAAATACAGCATGTAAAACTGCAGAAGAATGCTTGACATCTCATGTGAACTACCCAAAAAGATGTTGAGGTGATTTTCAAAGAATGAACGAAGGTGTTATAACAATGTCTGACAAAGTGATGAAGCAGAGGAGATGTGGGTAACGTGTTCTCTTTACAGTGGTATAGTAAATAAATCCATATCATCTACATCACATCTATAGATCTGCTTTAAAAGCTGATCCAGCACACTGCCAGTCAGATCTTCTCCCATTCTTTTGACAAGACAGAGCTGGATCTATCACAGGGGTGGCTGTCATGAGACAGTGTATTAAATCAAACACAATAAAAACTGACAACCATTCGACAGCCTACAAGCCCTGCCCACCAACCTCTCCCTCACCCCCTTTCTCTCCCACCACCAGACTGGCATGCGGCTGATTTATGCTCCTGCTAAGGATGATGATGATGATGATAATAATTAATCAAGGGCTCTTCCTGCACCTCTAGGAGCTTTTTGGAGTGACCTGGAAAAAAAAAAGACACTTGGCCCGCTTTTGCCTCTGTCTCCCTGCCAGTCCTGAGCTGTGGCGAGAAGAAAGCTCCATGCATTATCCTGCCATCACCAGAGCTATTTATATCACCCAGTCTATCACTGACACTTACAATTCTCCGCCTTCTGTACAGCAGGGGCCCCGCGCCAAAGTGCAATTTCCTTAAAGCTGCCCCATATATCGTTGGGCAACAACACAGTGTATGTAAATGGGGGAGCAGTCAAAGGACAGCGAGGTGACAACGAGAAACCAACATCATCATTTCTCATATGGAAAAGGGAGGGGCACCCCGAGTAAAAAGGGCCGGCCAGTCCGGAGGGAGGAGTTCTCAAAGCACATGGCCTGTGCATTTTGTGGGTGTTTTGAAGGCAGTAAAAAGAAAAGAGGGAGTAGGGGGGAGGAGTTGCTCTTGGAGAAGAATGATATTTTGAATTCCTGTGTGGCTGCCTCAACTGTAGCCTGGAGCCATGGGGAAGCTTTTTGTATTACCTCCTCTTTATTTTCTCTGCTGGACTGAAGCCGACTGGACGTGCCGGGCATGTGTTTAAAACAAAAGCTTGTTCTTCTGTACTTTGGCACTATAATGCTGCACACACATTGTTAAAACACACTGTCAGCACACACAGCCCCTCTGACTGATAAAGAAGGCACAAATTGAGTACTGTACCATAAAAGACTCTGGAGAGAAAATAAAGAATGTAATCCATATTGCTGAAAACAGAAATTTACAGCGAAACACATAAACACAGAGCCTGCTAGGAGAACTACATCTCATTCACAATCTCTCTCTTTCTCTCTCGCTCTCTCTGTATTACTCTGACTGTTTCACTTTTTTGTCTTTGGTTTTAAGAAACAAATTTTCTTCTTCTCTCCGTCCCATCACCTCTTTCTTAAAATTTATAGTGTGTGTGTGTGTGTGTGTTTTTTTCCAGTATTAAAACACTTTCTTCAGTTCAAGCTTAAAGGTATAGTTCACCCAAAAATGAAAATTCTCTTATGATTTACTCACATTCATGCCATCTAAGATGTGGATGACTTTCTTTCTTTTGTTGAACACAAACGAAGAATTTTAGATGAATATCTCAGCTCTGTAGGCTATGCACAATCATGATTTCAAGCTCGATTACACTTCCTAATGCTTGAGCATGAGCAGAGCACTAGATGGCGCTATAGGAGGTGTAATCGAGCTTGAAATCATGATCGCCAAGGAGCCTGCTGTCAGGATGTACAGTGAAAAAGGAGATATATTTTGGTCTGTTGTCACCCAAAACCAACTGGATCGCTTCAGAAGACCTTGATTAAACCACTCAAGTCTGATGGATTATGTTTATGCTGACTTTATCTGCTTTTAGGAGCTTCAAAGGCCTGATCACTATTCACTTGCTTTCTATGGACCTACAGAGCTAAGATATTCTTCTTAAAATCTCTGTTTGTGTTCTGCAGAAGAAAGAAAGTCATCCACATCTGGGATGGCATGCAAGTGAGTAAATGATGACAGAATTTGTATTTTTGGGTGAACTATCCCTTTAAAGGATGCGGCTAACATCCTGCCTAACATTTTCTTTTATGTTCCATGGAAATAAGAAAGTGATATGGGTACACAGTTTTAACTACTTTTTGATCCCATTTGTCTTCTAGATTCTTCCATGTACAATTTCATATTCTCAGCACCAACCCATCACTGACGTAAACCACCCACCCCAGGATAGACCACACTACTGTTTTGATATTTTACTTTCATAGAAGTTTATGTATCGTTACTGTCAGGGCTGACGTGTTTACTGTGGCGACGTGCTTAAATGCATGTTGCATTAGATTTCATTTCTGCCTGACATCATCACAACGTGAATTTATAACCACCGTGTCTGGCTGTGAGTCATCATGCTTTACGACCCACAGTCTATTTATATGTCCACCATTAAATGAAGCAATGGAAAGGCCCGCGGAGCACTCATCTACAGGATGTGTTTCCTTCTGCTTCCCACTAGCTGGTTGATTTCCCTGGGCATTGGAACACACTGTGCCATTATATGCCCACCTACACTGTCAGGACCCAGTGGTGACACTGAGCATCTCTCCACAGTCTAAACAACACATGCTTCTCTAGCAGTGATTGAGTTTATTCTTACTTTTAAACAGAGATTTGAGTATAAGAGAAAGAAAATAGGGAAAAAATCAGTCACATTTCACTTTCATTGCATATTTTCTCCACACAATAAAAGTGAACTGAGGCTGTCATTCTGCCTAACATCTTATTTTGTACTCCATGGAAAAATTTAAGACATACAGGTTTGGAACAAGATTAGGGTGAGTAAATGATGACATAATGAAAATTTTTGGGTGAACTAACCCTTTAAGCTAGTTAAGAAGCTTGTCAAGGACACCGGCACACCAGAGTCCCATACTAGCAACCAGCATCTAAACACAACACATGCTATGCTGGTCTTTTCAGCAGAGATGTGTGCAAGAGTGACAGCCTTACTCATGTCTAATTTGCTATGCTAGTTCTGTTGGCGAGGGTAAAAGGTTAGTTTGATGCTCACTGTGGTGATTTCATTGCCAAGCCAAGACCAATGTTTGATTGCCTGATTGACTTGAGAAAGAGATAAATCTTAACAGAGGCATTCAGTCCCTGGAGCCAAGAAGTTGGGTGAGTTGGTCATTTTGCCAGAGGAGTCCTAGTCCTCATCCTCACCCAACAGCAATCTGAGCATGGGCCAAGGAAAGAGGCCTACAGGTGATGTCTGCAAATCAGCACTGCCAAAACAGTCCCGAGCATTTTCTTCAAAAACACAGAAACAGCATTAAAAATGTACCATTTGTAATTCAGTGGGTTCCTAATATGGAAACACTTCCACCATATGGTAAACGGTCATCTGGGAGGCTAAAAAAAACCTGAGTGTCTGTTAATGGTTCACATCAGGCAATGCCTCTTGTGAATAGCAAAATAAAGTGCTTAAATCAAATATGGCTATGTTGGTAACATTAAACTCCATTAGTTCTCATCGCATCTCGTGACCAAACGTCATGACGTCATGCTGCACATTTGGCCACAGGTTTGATGTTATCAGCGTAAACGCCATTTTTGATTTCAGCACTTTTATTATTTAATTTGAGAGTTAACAAATTAAATTATGTTCATTTTCAATGCATCACTTCAGAAGGCTTGCTTATAGTGCACTGTTGTATTGATAACTTTTACTGTGGTTTTATGTTTTTTGTCCTGTGTCAAGCTTGTCAGACCACTTGACAGAGTCACTATTGACTTGCATTATGGCAAATAAACCCTGTGAAGACTTTTTAAAAATACATTTTTTGTGTACCACGGAAGAAAGTCATATTTATTTGGATTAACATTAGGGTGAGTAAATATGATGGATTTGCATTTTTTTGGGTGAACTATGGTGACTATTTACACTAGGTGTAAATAGCACCGGCCACACTGTGTGGCTATTTGCACTTAAAACGTTTGGTGGAAACACAGAAATCGAAGAGAAACTACCCTCCCCAGTGTCGCTGCAATGGCGTGGTGTGTAAAGATGGTTTGGATGTGCTTTTTTCGTGCGGACGACCCGGTACTATTCCCCCATTTGGGGTTGGGGAGAAAAAGGTATTATCCGGGTAAAATGGTTTTTCTGTAGTAATATTGTTGTAACCATTTTTTGTTTTTTACAGAAGCCATACTATGGAAGTGATGCTATAGTTACTGTAGTTAAACAATGCTTAATTTTTGTAAGCTAAGGTTAGGGTTAGGGGTTAGTGTAGGGTGTCTGTGGGAATCACAATAAATAAACTGCAGTTATACTCTATGTTAGTATTAATTAGGAGTGCAAATAGCATCTGCAACTTTGTGCAAGAAGATGCTTTTTGTTGCTATTTACACAGTGTAAATTTTATGTTATTTTAATGTTACAGTGTGTTCAATAAAAGCATGAAAATGTATCATTGTGTGTGTGTTATCTGTGTAAGCAGTTTGTGTTAGCATATTGTTGTGACTTAGTTGAAGATCAGATCAAATTTTATGACCAATTCATGCAGATTATTTTATAATAATTTACTTTATTAACATACTTTTTACCACATACTTTTTCCTGAAACTGTAGATTCACCACAGCAACCTTGAGGAGATCACTCGCTTTCCCGTCAGAACAAGAAACATCAGAAAACATGGAACATAACCTGCCTTCCTACCAAACTTAACTGATTTAGGGAGCGAGAGGGCCCTTTTATTGAGCAAATTAAACTTGCTGCCTAAGTCATAAAACAAGAAATAATGAATTCAATTAGATTTTTTACTAGGGAAAGTAGGGCTGCGGATGTGCTGAGTGGGCAGAGGGAGACTTTAGCAGTTGCATTGGGTTTAGCTGAGCTGAGCTACGCTGAGTTAGCGCTGTGCTAAGCTGTCTGACGGCATGCTAGCCTTCAGGAGAAGTTCAGACCTCTGTAGGGCCACCATTAACAAATGAATGACTCTTAATTGGCTTGCTGAATACACACACAGTGCCTGTTGATTTAACTGAGGGAATCGTGCCTCTATCAGCATGGAATCTCCGACATATGAACACTCAAACACACACCTACTGATGTGGCTGTATTGTCAGTGATGAGCAATTTAGGGAACAAATGTAATTTGCACGTAAAACTGTGAGACATTAGCACTCCATGGGAGAGAGGAAAAGACAAGGCAAGAAAAAGACAGAGAATGGAAAAGACAGAGAGAATGCATGAGCAAGCTTGGTTATTCATGAGTGAAAGAAACAGTCTCTTAAACAGTGTTGACATGATGTTAACACTTCCTATGAATAAGCAGGTGGATTCAGTTCCACCACTATCATCACTTCCTGTTAGGAAAAGAGGAGCCCATCCATTAAATAAACAAAAACAAAGAGCAATGCCAATAAAGCTGTGGTATGTAGAGAGAGAGAGAGAGAGAGAAAATCCTGTCATCATTTACTCAACCTCATATTGTTCCAAACCCATGCAACTTTCTTTCTTCTTTGGAACACAAAAGACAGAATGTTAGAGACTGATAGCCTCACAATTCACCTTCACTGCATCTCTTTTTCCATACAATGAAAGTGAATAGTGACTGAGGCTGTCAGTCCCTAGCATCTCCTTTTGTGTGCTACAGACTGTGAAAGAAAGTAAGTTATACTGGTTTGGAGCAACATGAAGGTGAGTACATAATGTCAGAATTTGTATTGTTTCAACTGAAGTTGCTGAAACTGTATCGTATGTCAACTATGAGCAATCAACGTGTATAATATTAACATGAACAAAATTTATATTAACCAATAATATCATACAATTCTTCAACCGAACAATTCCAGTCGTTGCATTTATAAAATGTAATATTTAGAAGTCTGGTTTTCCACCATTGAAAGTTTCCCCCGAATTGTATAGCTGCTTATCTGTTTATCTTGACTCGGCATTATTAATATAGTCAACATTTGACTGATACTAAACAGTACTGATGTTTATTTAGCTATTTATTTAATTTTTATTTATTCTTTATTTTAATGGTCAGCATTTGACTGATACAAAAGAGTACTGATGTTTAATTAGCTATTAATTTTATTTTTATTTATTCTTCATTTTAATGGTCAGCATTTGACTGATACTAAACATACAGTACTGATGTTTATTTAGCTATTTATTGTATTTGTATTTTTTCTTTATTTTTTCAGTGTTTATTTCTAGAATTTGTTGACAATGTATAATAATAATGTCAAATACTCTTTGATAAAAATATTTAAGGAAGCAGCCTTCTGAGTACTTTGCATAGTCATAACAGTGCAAAATCAGTGAAAAATCCACATAGAAAAGGTCTGTTTTCATTCCAGCTCAAAAATTAAATATATCGGCCACCATATCGGTAATCGGTGAATTTTCCCTCTCTAAATTTGGTATCGGTCTCAAAAATCCCATATCGGTCGGCCTCTAATACATACATAACACATTTCCATCCAATTAAATCCCAATAGACAAAATAATGTCCTGTCTGACATTATTTCCAGCTAAATATTCTGCTTCACTTGAAAATGTGTTACAAATGTTGTTTCATGTTGTCTTTAAATACCTAGCTTGTGTTTACTGCAGCATTTGGTTAGACTTTATTTTAATGTGTCCTAGTTACAGTGTAATTACAAAAGTAATTACTGATTATTACTAGTTAACAATATGTACTTACTATAGTTTTAGGGTTTGTTTTAGGGTTAGTTGCTTGTAATTACACATAATTGACTGTTATTACTATAGTAAATACATGTAATATGTGTAACAAGAACACATTAAAATAAAGTGTTACCCAGCATTTTAATGAAGAGAACTATGATTATGTTTTTTGTTTTTAATGAAATTATGATTTTGGTTTATTGCAGATATTGCATGCCCTCACACTGTTGGCTTCTCTCTTTTTCTTTCTATTTGATGTTGTAATGTCCTGGGCCAACTATTCGTTTTAGCAAGAGAAAATCCAAATTTTCTGTGCTCTGACACAATTTAAACAGTTTGAGGATTCTCTCAGGAAATAATTTCTTAACCAGAATCCCTGTTTCTCCCTTTTATTACATACTTACCAGAGTTACACATAATTTTTCAAACAGTGTGAATGAGAGGGCAGATGCATGCCTCTACCTCTGTTGACACTAATCAGGTTGCAAATATGGGAAATGAGATGTTCATATATTTCATTTCTGAGTTATTGCATTTACCAGGGAAATATTTCTGAAACCCTGACTTTTCATGTCTTATTGTATTTGCTTTGTTTGAATCTACTTATTTACTCCTTCTACAGTTCCTCTTGTGCAGAGGTCGGGCTTTCTTTTCTGAACGGATGTTCGTTGCTTCCGCTTAGCGCTGTATTGCTGTTTGAAATGACCTAACTCTTGCATGATGTTTGTTCCTCTGTTGTATACCAACGTGCGCTTCTGTCTTCTCACGTGAGAGCGCCATCACGTTTATGTCATGCAACAGCGTTTTTTAAAAGTTAATAAAGTTTTAATTATCTATTTATTTTTTACACAAACCAATCTATTTGGTACAGAAGACATTAATTGATCGACTGGAGTTGTGTGGTTTACTTTTATGCTGCTTAAATATACCTTTTGGACCGTCAAACAGCCAGCAGCCTCATGGCACCCATTCACTTTCATTGTATGGACATACAGAGCTGAAATGTGCATATAAAAATCTTCATTTTGGTTCTGCTGAAGAAGGAAAGACACATCTGGGATGGCTTAAAGGTGAGTCAATCATGAGATAATTTTTATTTTTGGGTGAACAATTCCTTTAAGTGTCTGAGTGAAACAGCATGAGAAAAACAGCATGAATCATTATTGGACTGATTCATTTTTAGACACTACCAGGAAGGGAAATGACAATGAATCCAGCAAGTGCTTTAATAGAAAGGCAGCCATCCAAAGCAAACTAGTATTAACAATTTAATAGAGTAAATCTTGCCAAAAGCCCTTAGAGGTGGGCCCGAAATCTACTTTCAGACTTCGGTGCAGGTTGCCAGATCTTTACCTAATCTAGCAGCTGACAAACATCTCTGTTCTATCACAAAGTCCCCCGGGAATGAGATTCAGAGGGATAAAGCAACACTGTGGTCCTCACTGTTTCTTCACTGCCATTCATCCCCCACTCCACTGCCAATTAAAGGCATGATTAAAACAGACAATGTGCCTGGCAAATGAACAGAGACACCTCGGTCACTCAGGCTTGTCAATTATTCCACCGACACGGAGGGGAACATTCAAAAACAGAGATGAGAGTGAACTGTGCAAAATACGATCACAGAAATAAATGAATAAAAGAATAAAAGAAAGTTAGGTTAGTCATAAAGGAAGAACAGAGAGGGAAGCGCACTTTGGCTTTTGAAAGATTCTTCAACCATATAAACTGATGAACAAATACCAGAGGGTGTGAACAGACTGATTAGTCCTTTAAGGATTGGTTTAAAAAGAGCTGTGTTTCCATAAATAAAAATGACAGAATTCAAATTGCATACTCCTGGGGGGTCCTGTTGAGCAACTGCCATTGAGGTGAAAGGGCATGTTAATGGATAGCTTTCTCCATATATTATAGACCTCCATGCTTCAAACCAATTTGTGTCACAAATGTTTCCATCCATTAGTGAATTTATAAATACTCCAGGCATAAAATAATTGACGAATGCAGCAGGTAAAATAGACACTGTGACTGGCAGCATATTACCAGTGTTAGCATGACTATTACAGCCCTGTCTATGGCCTCACATTGCATGTCAGTAAGTCACAATAGGCCTCAAGTGATGGGTTCAACAGAAAAGCCCTCAAGCCCACATAAACCATCCACAGCGCACAATGACGGCTAAAATATGATGGGCTCCCGGAGCCCATAAATCTTCTTTTTGAGTCCCAGCCTCTCCAGCATCATTACTGTATCCCACCGGCCCATTTGGGCCCGATTTCACTTAAATGTCAACTTTTCAGCCCTTTTCTGGGTCCTCTCTGTTGCCATTTGTTTTAGCGCCAGTGGAGGAAAACAAGAAAATAAGACAGCCGCGAGTGAGGAGGTTATGTGTGTATGTATGTGTAAATGTGTTTTTGACAGCTTCTCGAATAGAGTAGGTGGAAGGGGTTATCATTTAGCAATAAAGTAAAAGAAAGAAAAAGAAAAATAATTATGTTGTGCAACTTTGATGTGCTGATGCTGTAATGTGAAAAGTGGATATGTGCAGATGTTACCTTAAGAAATATTGATCTAACCAGTGTTCATTTTTACAGATTTAAAAAAAAAAAAAAAAAAAATTTAATCATAGTTTTAGTTTTTTGACGAAAATGTTCTTTAAAATTAGTCAATGTTTCATCATGTCATATTCATTCATTTTAGTCAGTTTTACTCTGACTAAAATGGCATATCATTTTAGTCAATGAAAATAGTTGAATAATGTGCAAAATGACAAAAACATGTGTCAAAATGTAACAGACCAAACTTTAATCAGAAATGCAAACATTTAGAGAAAAATGTATCAAAATTTTCTTAATTTAAACATGTATCAAACAAATAAAAGACAGGCTATATCCAAAATACTGTACAACTGTCTTTTTGAAAACCTGAGCATAGAGACCATGATTAATTTTACGTGTTTTGTCAGTTTAGGATATTGCATTGCGTGTAGCGTGTTTTCACAACGCAAGTTACGAAAGTTACACATATTATGACTAGCGCATAATTTAGTTCAAGTTCACCTGTTCATTCGCTTCATTGTCTGTGCAGATCTAAGTTGTAATTTTACATATATGTTGATACCATTAATCTTATGTATAAATAGGATTCATTTAAATGAGGTAATTGACCCGTTTTAAAGCGGTTCATTTAGCCGATGTTTAGCGCATTCAACTCGAACAGTTCAAGCGTGGAATTCCCCAACATTCTGGATTATTGGATTAGAATTTCATAATCCTTTCCACTAACCGAATTTTCAATCCTTTTATGGAGTACCACTAACAGTACATATTCTGGATGTCTCCCTTATTTGACAACGAGCTTATAGCTAACTAGCTAATCATATAGCTACTTTCATGGAGCACTCTATTAATTAGCTAATCAGTAGAATCAGGTGTGTTAGATCAAGGAGACATCCAAAATGTATAGTGTTAATGGTACTCCAGGAAAGGATGAGAAACACATTAGATAAATCCATATGTAATATATTCTTCTATGAACAGATGTTTCTTCTTCTGGTTATACTGTATCTTGCACTGTTAATATATTGCAGTATTATTTTTTTATAGTCATATTTTTGTCAACAGGATGCTTTAATAAAATTGTTTAATCATTGTTATGTTGTCTTTTTCGTCTTGTATTCGTTATAGTGGTAACATTTTATAATAACAGTACATTAATAATCATGAATTAATACCTGAATTAATAGTTACTTCTGCATAAATTAATGATGAGTTAAGGAATGGACTAATCAGGAACTAATGAAGAGCTAACTTTAATTACAACATAAGCCATATGAATTCATGCATTAATAACGGTCACCTTAATTACATGTTAGTACATGTTTGATAGTTAATGAATTAATTAACATTAATAAACTAAATCAAACAGGCTTTATAAGAAATAATGTGAAGTACTGCAACCTTGAATTAAATGTGCATAATTTAATATGGACATAATAATAATAAAAAAAAATAAAAAAAATTATAACTTGATGTCTTCAGTTTCACCACAAACATCACTGGATGACGCAGGATTATTCTGCATAATTTACTTGGATCATCCTTATTAAATGTTGAACATAAAAGAATAGTTCTCCCCTCATTAATTCACCCTCATGTCATTCCAGATGTGTATGACTCTTTCTTCTGCAGAACACAAATTATGATTTTTAGAAGAATATCTCAGCTCTGTAGGCCCATATAATGCATGATGTAAGTAAATGGGGACCACATTTTCCAAAAGTTCCAAAAAGCACATAAGACAGCATAAAAGTAATCTGTATGACTCCAGTGGTTTAATACAGTGGTTCTCAACCCTGTTCCTGGAGGCCCCCCAACACTGCACATTTTGTATATCTCCCTTTTTTGACACACCCAATTCAGGTCTTGGAGTCTTCACTAATGAGCTGATGAGTTGAACCAGGTGTGTCTTATTAGGGAGATATCCAAAATGTGTAGTGTTGGTGGGACTCCAGGAACAGGGTTGAGAACCACTGGTTTAATACATGCCTTCTGAAGTGACGCAATCGGTTTAGGGTGAGAATAAACCAAAATGTAACACATTTTTCACTGTACATCTTGCCATTGCAGTCTCTAGGTACAATCATGATTTCAAGCTTGGTTAAATGTTCTATTGTTTGACGCATGCGCAGAGTGCTAGATAATGCAAGAAAGTGTAATTGAGTATGAAATCATGATGGCCAAGGAAATTTATTGTGAAAAAGGAGTTACATTTTGGTCAGATCTCACCGAAAAGCTACTGTACAACTTCAGAAGACATGGATTAAACCACTGGAGTCGTATGGATTACTTTTCTGCTGCATTTTTGGAGTTTCAAAGTTTTGGTCTCCATTCACCATTTAATGGACCTAAAGAGCTGAGGTATTCTTCTAAAAATATTTGTTTGTGTTCTGCAGAAGAAAAGAGTCACACACATCTGGAATGGCATGAGGGTGAGTAAATTATAAGTTTCAGTTTTGGGTGAACTTTTCCTTTAATGATTGCCACCAATCATTTTTCTTAATAATAATAATAATAATTGATCTCAACCCATTCTGAGTGATTCTCCATTCCTTTCCCTTCATACTCATCCTACCACTGTGGGTGCTTCCACTCGGTTCATTTGTCATCCAAATGCAGGCCATGTCTGAATCTCAGCTTTAACATAATGACAAACAAACCAAATGATGCTAAACAATATGTGATTTAACTGGGATGAATACTAGTGCAGTACATGTGTATTTGATAGTAAGTTTATAATGATGTGCCCCACCAAGTAGTCATGACATGATATAAATATGAGCAAAGAAGGCTGTGAAAAAAATTCACAAAAATCTAACCTTTAATTGAAATAAAACAATTGAAAGAGGGGAAATATCTCATTATTAAATAAATAGTTTTCTCCAAAACACATTGGCCACAATTATTGGCACCCCTAGAAATTCTTATAAGTAAAATATATCTGAAGTATATTCCCATTCATATTTTACATTTTGTAGTGCACCTGGGTGACTAGGAACATGACATTGTTTAGCCATGACTTCCTGTTTCACAGGGGTATAATGCTGCGATCCATTTGTCTTGGAAGTCGGAGCTCGGGACTCGGATCGACGTCATATCCGTTAAAAAAAACAAGAAATCCGAGTTGGATGCGTTCCTTTTACACACAACACGACAAGTCGGAAAAAAAGATGGACACCTCCAGGAAAGTAATTGTTGCACTAGCTCTTTTGGAGTACAGAGAGCTACAAAATAAGTATGCCCTTCACCTAAGAGACCTCGAGGAAGATGACAGAAAGTGGAAAAGGTATGTTAATGTTTCCGCGCATTTGATTGTATCAAAACATGTTAACCATGTTTTAATCGAACCAGCGGTGTAAACAAAGGGCAATGGCCTATGGAAGTACAAACGTAAATTTGCAATATAAATTTGCCAAACTGTGCTATGTGTAAATGGTTTTACGGTTTGTAACGTTAGGCAGTGTTGTTGTAGCAACACTGACCATTGTTCTTGTAGCAGCAGCGACCATTGTTGTTGTTAGCATCAGCGACCTAGCCAATTTTAGCTGTACCAGTTTATAAACAACACATTACGCGGTAATTCACGCATAACAGCATCGTAGCAACATGCCTATAGGCAATGGTAATACAGTATTGTGTATACGACTTACTAAATTGGACACAAAAAAGTCATCTTGCTTTCTGAACTTGGGGTCCTCTGAGTTCGTCCTACTTTCCAAGTAGGAATTCCGACATCGGGGGGCATTCCATTTGTCAGTTCTGGTCTCGGAACTCAGAAAATAACTCGGAGCTCTGACTTCTGAGACAAATGGAACGCAGCATAAATATGAGGTAACACACAGGCCAAATTCCCTTAATCATCAAGAATATAGTTCTGATGTGCGGCAAAAGGTTGTTGAGCTTCACAAAATGGGAAGTGGCTATAAGAAAATAGCCAAAGCATTGAAAATGCCCATTTCCACCATCAGAGCAATAATTAACAAGTTCCAATCAACTGGAGATCTTAAGAATCAGCCTGGAAAAGGATGTGTGTCTATATTGTCTCCACGCACAGTGAGGAGGATGTTTCAAGTGGCCAAAGAATCTCCAAGGTTCACAGCAGGAGAACTGCAGAAATGAGTTGGGTCTTGGGGTCAAAAAGTAAAAAAAAACAAAAAATATCAGACATCACATAGTTGTTTGGGAGGGTTTCAAGAAAAAAAAGCCTCTGCTCTCATCCAACAACAAACTCAAGCGTCTTCAGTTTGCCAGACACTACTGGAACTTCAAAAGTGACCAGGTTCTATGGTCAGATGAAACAAAAAAAGAGCTTTTTGGCAGCAAACACCAGAGATGGGTTTGGCGCACACAGAGATGAAGAAGTACCCAGTGCCCACGGTTAAATGTGGTGCTGGATATTTAATGTTGTGGGGCTGTTTTTCTGCAACAGGTCCTGGACATCTTGTTCGAATACATGGCATCACTGACTCTATCAAATACCAACAGATAAAAAATCAAAACCTGACTACCTCTGTCAGAAGCTTACAGTGGGCCCTAGTGGATCTTCCAGCAGGACAATGATCCAAAATCAACACAAAAATGGTTCACTGACCACAAAATCAAGGTTCTGCCATGGCCATCCCAGTCCCCTGACCTGAACCCCATAGAAAATTTGTGGGGTGAACTGAAGAGGAGAGTCCACCAACATGGACCTCTAAATTTGAAGGATCTGTAGAGATTCTGTATGGAAGAATGGTCTCAGATCCCTTGCTAAGTGTTCTTCAACCTGATTCTCCAATTAGACATTATAAGAGAAGACTGTTATCTTGGCAAATGAAGGTTGCAAAAAGTATTGAATAAAAGGGTGCCAATTATTATCGCCAATGTGATTTGGAGAAAAAAATATTTATTTAATAATGAGATATTTCCCCTGTTTCAATTGTTTTACTTCAATTAATGGTTAGATTTTTGTGATGAAAAAAAAAGAAAGATCAAAAGGATAAATAATGCAGATTTTTTTTTCACAGCCTTCTTTGCTCATATTTACCAAGGGTGTAATATTTTTGGCCACAACTGTACTTTGAGGTGAAGGTAACATTAACTATGATTGGATAGAGGATGAATGTAACCAGCTCATGGATAAAGCAGCAGCACTGCACAGCTCATAAAGATAGCACAAGCCTGCAAGGGCATTTCCTCTACGCTGATTGTGGAGAACACAGCTAGAAGACAGGACGAACAGGCTGAGGTGCTGGAGCTAATGTACCAGCCATCTGGCTTTAGCCAAAATACAGCGCTCTTGTCCAAGCTCTCTTTCATTTTTTCTCTCTCTATATTTCTCTCTTTCTCTTCCCCTTTTGACAGGGCCTTCTGCTTCTGCATATGGGTTGTATCTCCAGTTTACGAGTACACCCAAACAGGAGGACAAAACCCTAAAGTTTTGCCAATACTGCCTGAATGAACTTGTGTAATTGCTATATACACTACAAGCCAAAAGTCTGGATCTGTATCTTTCAATCACAGTTTAAAATTTTGCTAGTTGGTTTGGATTGCCAAGGAAAAGCAGCCAACAAGTGTCCAGCATACATGAGATTTCCTTCAATAATATTTAAATCTACACTACATAAGAATTTTTTTTTTGCAAGAAACTAACAATATTTCATTCATGAGAGAGTACACCAATAAATCCGTCTTCCAAACTGTGTTTTCATTTACCCCAATAAGCCTATAATAATGATTCATATTTTAGAGCTGTTAGGACAGATTTCCTGGGAAATTTCATACTTCCGTCATTAGTCTGTGCATGTTTAAGTCTGTAAATAGATAAATGTAAACATAATCATAGTTCTACTGGGAAGATCTCGGGATTCATTCTATTAGGCATCTCATCCAATCACAATACAGCCTCTGCTTTATAAACCCGCTCAGGTGTTGGCATACTTCCATTGTTCAGCCCCCTCCAACCCATCACCACCAGTTTAGGTCCCATCCTGGGCAGGGGTAAGCTTTGTTCCCCTGCCATCATCGCTTCTGGCAGGATCCAATGGTTCAAACAAGTATCAGAGCGCTGAACTGTAGGATGGGTTTTACGCCAAATTATATATTATTTCTACATTCATATTAATCCCAAATAATCCAGAGTCTTCAACCGCTAGAGGGACAAAAGTTACATAGTGTAACCTGGCATCCCAGGTGGACACCTCATGAAGATGGTTGAGAACATAACCAGAATGTGCAGAGCAGTAATCTAGACAGAGCGTGGCTACTTTGAAGAACCTAAAATATAAGATAATTTTGATTTGTATGTTTTTGGACACTACATAATTCCTTTACTTCCATTTGTGCTAATTCATGGTTTTGATGACTTTACAATTGTTCTAAAATGCAGAAAATAGCAATAATAAAGAATGAGTAAGTGTGTCCTTACTTTGACAGCAAGTCAAGCTCTAAAGCTCTGGGTAGGAAATACTAGGCCTGATTCCACTGGTGAAACTTCTTGTTTATTCTGGGGATCATGTATGGAGAAATAAGACTGGACTTTCACATCCTGGTCCTCTATGCTGTTACTAATTGTGAAGAGCCTGCTGTGAATATTTCATGATTTTTCCAGAAACGTGTGGAAAAAACCATGAACAGAGCAGAAGGTGGTTCAGGACCTCTTCCCCCAAAGTAGAGCTAGGACAGCAAGCTGCTTGGAGTGCCTTGCTAGTTTCTGCTCTTTGATGGAGCACAGTCTGTATGAAAGGACTGTGGTGGAACAGTGCTAACAGAACACCATGCATTTCCATTCAGTTGATTAGTCATAGCGTTTGCCTACCTGCCATTCTCGGTAGATGGGGGAGGAAGTCTTATTTATCAAAGCCAGGGCAGCCATGAACTGCTGCTCAGCCCTCTGCCACACAAACGACATTAGCCTAATGCAGCTTAAATCTCATTCTCTCTCTACATGCTTTATGATCTGCCAGTGAAACACCTCACACCGTATTGAATTAGCTATAGTACGAGAATGCCTTGAGTTAATGCTTGTGAGAAGCCAAAAATGGCCCAGGTGACCCTACTGAAAATAGAAGCACAGGTCAGCAGGTTGGTCGACACAAATCCTTTTGGTGAAGCTGGACCAAGAAGTCTTGCTGGTTTACATAATTAAGAAGGCTGTTGGAGACACCAGCACGTAAAACACAACATAAGATGGTGACCAGCAAGGGCGGTCTTTTCAGCTGGTGAGTATACAGGTGCTGGTCATATAATTAGAATATCATCAAAAAGTTGATTTATTTCACTAATTCCATTCAAAAAGTGAAACTTGTATATTATATTCATTCATTACACACAGACTGATATATTTCAAATGTTTATTTCTTTTAATTTTGATGATTATAACTGACAACTAAGGAAAATCCCAAATTCAGTATCTCAGAAAATTAGAATATTGTGAAAAGGTTCAATATTGAAGACACCTGGTGCCACACTCTAATCAGCTAATTAACTCAAAACACCAGCAAAGGCCTTTAAATGGTCTCTCAGTCTAGTTCTGTACGCTACACAATCATGGGGAAGACTGCTGACTTGACAGTTGTCCAAAAGACGACCATTGACACGTTGCACAAGGAGGGCAAGACACAAAAGGTCATTGCAAAAGAGGCTGGCTGTTCACAGAGCTCTGTGTCCAAGCACATTAATAGAGAGGCGAAGGGAAGGAAAAGATGTGGTAGAAAAAAGTGTACAAGCAATAGGGATAACCGCACCCTGGAGAGGATTGTGAAACAAAACCCATTTAAAAATGTGGGGGAGATTCACAAAGAGTGGACTGCAGCTGGAGTCAGTGCTTCAAGAACCACTACGCACAGACGTATGCAAGACATGGGTTTCAGCGTCTCGCCTGGGCTAAAGACAATAAGGACTGGACTGCTGCTGAGTGGTCCAAAGTTATGTTCTCTGATGAAAGTAAATTTTGCATTTCCTTTGGAAATCAGGGTCCCAGAGTCTGGTGGAAGAGAGGAGAGGCACACAATCCACGTTGCTTGAGGTCCAGTGTAAAGTTTCCACAGTCAGTGATGGTTTGGGGTGCCATGTCATCTGCTGGTGTTGGTCCACTGTGTTTTCTGAGGTCCAAGGTCAACGCAGCCGTATACCAGGAAGTTTTAGAGCACTTCATGCTTCCTGCTGCTGACCAACTTTATGGAGATGCAGATTTCATTTTCCAACAGGACTTGGCACCTGCACACAGTGCCAAAGCAGCCAGTATCTGGTTTAAGGACCATGGTATCCCTGTTCTTAATTGGCCAGCAAACTCGCCTGACCTTAACCCCATAGAAAATCTATGGGGTATTGTGAAGAGGAAGATGCGATATGCCAGACCCAACAATGCAGAAGAGCTGAAGGCCACTATCAGAGCAACCTGGGCTCTCATAACACCTGAGCAGTGCCACAGACTGATCGACTCCATGCCACGCCGCATTGCTGCAGTAATTCAGGCAAAAGGAGCCCCAACTAAGTATTGAGTGCTGTACATGCTCATACTTTTCATGTTCATACTTTTCAGTTGGCCAAGATTTCTAAAAATCCTTTCTTTGTATTGGTCTTAAGTAATATTCTAATTTTCTGAGATACTGAATTTGGGATTTTCCTTAGTTGTCAGTTATAATCATCAAAATTAAAAGAAATAAACATTTGGAATATATCAGTCTGTGTGTAATGAATGAATATAATATACAAGTTTCACTTTTTGAATGGAATTAGTGAAATAAATCAACTTTTTGATGATATTCTAATTATATGACCAGCACCTGTATAATGTAATGTCAGTGGTGTTTATATCAAACAAATATATTGTAGGCTTGAGTACAGCTGCTAACATTTTCATTTCCTAAGAATGGAAGCAGCCTTGTGGTCCACTGTTAGAGACGCACCCAGGCTGGGATGTTCTCACCAAATGTATTATGAAGACAGAACTAGGCACTAAGAGATACACAATGGAGCCACTAGAGAGGGATGAACTGTTCTTTGTGCTGAAGTTTTGAGCCATGTGGATGAATTCCCTGCTTCAGCACTTCTGTACTAGGGACAGCTCCCCTTGGGGGCCACTCATCCTATAGGCCCCACCCACGATTTTAAATGACGCTCACCTTCTGTTCACTTCTGGAGCTGGAGGGGGAAAATGGGCCATCAGCTGACCTATTTCAACAGGACCGAGTCTCCAACCCTAAGTCTGATCTGAGCCAAGCTCGAAATTCCACAGTTGTGGGAAAAGGTAAACTCTGGAGGCTGGTTCAAATAGCATTCATCCATTTTTGGGTTCACAATGATCCTTTGTTCATACTGTGGCATGTTAAATGTTCCGAAATTCATAGTTTATGAATAGATCAAGTATATGACATGTAGCCACTGTCACATGGTCTCTGGCTATGTTGATACAGTCAATGTTGGGGATAAACAACCATATTTATTAACAGGTGTGACTCACACCTTTTCTATTCTCACGATAGCCATGAATAACATCTGTAACTGTAATAACAATGAATAAAGTAAATATCAAAGATGGCAATGTCCATAATACTGGAAACTGACTCAACGTTATTTAATGACGGATCCAATCAGGGCATGAGTTCATGTTAATTGAATGACAACAGCTTTGTTTATATTTTTAGTGTAGAGAGCAACATTTCAACAAGTGTATGTACCCTGAAAACAACCCCATACTGCTGAATTACTGCTAAATAAGCTCCATCACCCATCAAACATTTTAGTATAATTTTAACCGTGGTAATCTTCTAGCAATACAGAAAGCATGTTGTGCAAGCAAACTCAGATACATGCATTGTTGTTCCATGGAAACCAGTAATTAATCACGTTTACATAAACAATGGTGATCGTGATTCTGAGGTTTAATTTTTGCTCTAAAATTAAATTTTTACTCCACTGTTGGTTAGTTTAGAGTTGGGGTTTGGGTTAGGAGGTAGAGATAATAAAATATGCATTCCTGTTGAAGGTATTACATCATTTACAACTAAAAATACAACTCTCTTTTGGTGCCACTCTGTTTACATTTCATCCAGAAACTGAAGCTCACATGTGCCCATATGTTTAACAACACCTCCAGGTTTGACCACTGGGGGCGGGGGGGAGGGGGGGGGTGATTTGAATATCATAAGCACAGACCTACTGCTGCCAAATTCACAGTGTGATCAATCTGTCCGTTCCCCTAGCATAGGTTAACTCACAGTCAGAATTCGGTTGTGTGTCATGAAAATGAGTCACTTTGATTAAAGAAGGCAGTTGTCAAGGGAGTCACATGACGCCATGCGAGGTTCGGACGTATGAACGGTGAGCTCTGTGCACTTTGCTAGTTTTAACACTATTAATGATATAAACCGGTGAGATTTGATACACTCTGTTCCATAACTGTTCTAAGAGGGCAATATGTCAAAGAATTCAAAATCCTCGAACTCTGGAGACATTAAAAGACACTTACGTGCTCAAGCTGATGCCCCTGAGCAGCAGGCCGTAAACCCGGGAGTCGATTTGGTCAGAGAAATGAGGAAATTTCGGCAAGAAATGTTGAACATGTCGGCAATGCTGAAGAAGGTTGTTGCTGACTTGAAGAATCTTGCTGTAATACGTCGATCAATCACTGCCATGGAGACGAAATTCACTGAGATGGTTACAAGAGTGGGGGATGTCGAGAAATTGATTGATTATCTGGAGTCATCGGAGAGGGAATTATCTGCTAATCCGTTGGCGACCAAGGTGGATTTGGAGCATGTCTGGGAGAAGTTGGAAGATATGGAAAACCGTAGCTGGAGGAATAACATCCATATTGTTGGAATTCCTGAGGGAGCAGAGGGTCAGGATATGGTGAAATGCCTGGACGGGCTCTTTCTGAGTCTGCTCGACATAACAGGCCATAAGCTGGAAATTGAGCGAGCTCACAGGGTTCTGGCTTGGTGATCCACTGAGGGAGACAGGCCCCGATAAATTCTTTTGAAATTCTTCAAATTTCTGAGATCATCCGATAAAGATCTTGTGTTACATGAGGCGAGGAGTAAAGGAAGGCTTTCTTGGAAGAACACAGCATTTTCTTGTTCCCAGACTTTGCGAATTCAACAAGAGAGAAACATGGTCGATTCAAGGAATGCAAGAAACTCTTATATCAGCGGAAGGTTGCTTTTGCATTGATGCTCCCGGCCAAATTGAGAATATATGCTAAGAATGGCCGTAAACATTTACATGTCCCCAACAAGCACTGTCCTTCATAAAGTCAATGGACTGAGTAAGTTATTTTGTGGTAATGACGCCTTTTTTGTTTCTTTTTGTGCTGGTTCCACCTAGCGGCTGGAGTTTGTTTTGTGGAGGAACACACCTTCGGGACAGTTATGTGGATGAATCTACACATTCTTTGTGTTTATTCCACCTATTGGCTGGAGTTTGTTTTATAGATTATCTTTTGTCTGTAATTCTGTCTCACAAAATTTTTATAGAAACACCGGACTTGAGCAGTCTGATGGCAAAGTTGTCGAGAGGGCTCTCGTAGGCATACATGGACTGTTTGAGTTTAGAAGGATGGACGCCAGTTGGCACTGTCGTGTGCGGGGTTAATGCACGTTTTTCTTTTTTCTGTTTGTTTGGGGGGAATTTTGGGGTTTGATTGTTGCACTAATGTTGGAATGTGGTCTTTATAATTTTGTTTTTGACACACAATCGATTTTTTCTAATATGTGAAAATGCCAAATGTTAATATGAGTGGATTGTCTCTCTCCACATGGAATGTGAATGGGTTGGGACACCCCATACAAAGAAGGAAGGTTATTTCTCTTCTTAAGCAAAATAAATATGATAGTGTTTCTTCAAGAAACGCATCTTTCCCCACAGGAAGCTGAAAAATTTGGTAAGATATGGGGTGGAAATGTTTTCTTTAGTGCTGGCTCAAGTAAGAGCAGGGGAGTCATTACACTGATAAGTAAGCATCTACAATTCAAATATCTCAAACAGATTAAAGATAAATTAGGAAGAGTGATTATTGTTTTAGCAGAAATTCAGGGGCAAAGTCTTATTTTGGCTAATATTTACGCACCTAACATTGATGATCAGGACTTTTTTATAGATCTAGAAGGGATGTTGCAAGACGCTGGCACACCTCATGATATAATATTGAGAGGAGACTTTAATCTTTTGATGGACTCAGGCCTTTATCATAGTGAAGCAAAAATGTGTAAGCCCCCTAGAGCAACACTGACACTTCACAGGATGTGTAAAAATCTTGGCCTTACAGATATTTGGAGACTTTTGAACCCATCTGGTAGGGACTATACATTTTTTTCATCAGTCCATAAGATTTATTCTATAATAGATTATTATTATTATTTTTATATATATATATATATATATATATATATATATATATATATATATATATATATATATATATATATATATATATATATATATATCTAAGTCCCTCATTTTGTCTGTTGTTGATTGCTTAATTGGAAACATTTTAGTCTCAGATCATGCCCTGGTGAGTTTAGAGGTGTTGCCAAATATGGAGAAAAGGAAATCATATAGTTGGCACTTTAATCTATCCCTTTTACAAAATCCTGAATTAATGTTTATATGGAGACCAACTGGTCCTCAGTGTCCTCTGTGGGCATGGCTTGGGAGGCACTTAAAGCGGTTCTTAGGGGCCAGATCATACAGTATGCCTCATTCACCAAAAAATCCGAAGCACAAGAATTCATGGAATTGCAAGAGAATATTAAAAGTGCCGAGGCAGAGTTGAAGCGCCGAATGTCGTCTGATGGCCTCAGAGAATTAGATAGATTATATCTTGATCTCTAAAGTTCCATGTCTTCGTCTACTGATGAGGATATTAGAAACTTTTTGGAACCATTAGAACTTCCTAAACTGACGGCTGAGCAAAAAAAATTCTACAGGCAAGGCTCCGGTGCCAGATGGCTTTGCCGCTTAATTTTTTTAGATCTTATGCTACAGAATTGGCTCCACTTTTGCTATTAGTTTATACGGAATCATTAAAGAATAGAAAGCTTCCGCCAACCATGACACCAGCCCGGATCATTCTGATTCTTAAAAAGGATAAAGATTCAATACAAGACTCTTATACATATAGATCAGGTGGGGTTTATTCGGGGCTGTAGCTCTTCTGATAACATTAGGCTTTTCATCAATATCATGTAGTTATTGCTTTTGGAAAAAGTCATGAGGCATCAGTGTATTACTCCCTGCTAATGGTCTGGGGGACAAAACTTTAACTTCTATCAAGAGATTATGGGAGAACGATTTAAACTTGGTATTGAAGGAGGGAGTGTGGGCTAGGATTCTAAAAAAATGACAAGTCTGAATCTAGAGATGCCTTATGCAATTCAAGATTTTACATCGATTCTATTGGACCCCCTCTAGATTGTATAGGCTTGGTCTTAAAGACACACCCACCTGCTAACGATGCCAATCAGAAGATGGAGACACAACCCGTGTTTTTTGGTCTTGTGTTAAGATCCAAAAATTTTGGTTGAAGGTTCAGAGTTTTATGTGTGGCGTATTGGGCACTCAAATTTCATTTTGCCTCAGACTCTGTGTTTTGGGCGATGGGACGGTCATCAATACAGAGAATAAGCACATCAAAAATTGGGTCCTAACCAATGTCATGATCGCCAGACAAATTGTTTTAAGGGGACGAAAGTCTGGAGCGCCCCCATTTCAGGAGTGGTGCTCGGAGATGGGGAGGGTGCTGGCTTTTGAAGAAGGGTCATCTAGAAGACTGGGGAATTTGGACTCATTTGTGGGGAAATGGGGCAAATATTTGGCATTTTTGGAGGGCTCTCGGGGTGGGGCAGTATATAAATATATATATATATATATATTTCTTTTTTTTTTGTGTGTGTGTGTGTGTGTGTGTGTGTGTATATACTCATATGTGACCACAGAAATGTTTGTTGAGGGTCAGGGTGGGGTTGGGGATTGTTGAGTGGTAATAGTGGGGGTTAAATATTGATTCCGTGTATATATGTTTTGCTTTTCTTTATTTAATGTATGAATCAATAAAAAAAATGTTAATCATTAAAGAAGGCAGTTGTCACTCTTGTTCATAACCAAAATGTGTGAACCAAATTTAGGACTCTAAAACAGGATTGACAACCATATTTTGTTGCTGGATGAACATTGCCTGTGAAACATCCACAGGATAAGGAGGCATTCTAAAAGCACAACCCCACACTCCCATGGGGAGTTCCCCACAAAAACCATATTAAGAAGCGGCTGCAAGTGTTTTCATGAGCCTCCAAAATTCATCAGGGAATTTTAAAAGGTCTTATAAAAACTGTAATAAATACAGCACCTGAGGTACAGAGGGTGGTAAAGAAGTGGAAGGAGGAAGCCTGTTCCTGTTTGGCTCCATGCAGACACTCAGAAAGATACCTGAACATGGGTTTAAGCAGACAGCTGACTGGACATGTCTTGTTAATGGGAGACATTTGAGGAGATGTGGGTGGAGATGTCTTTTTTCATCTGTGTTTCTTCAACATAGATGTCATTAAGGCTTTCTAGACATGTACCTTAGGGTGTCATGTTAAGGGTAGTAAGGTTTGGTAAAATGTGTGGGAAATGTTATGGTGCTGCCCTCTTTTTGACACAAGCCCACTGCAGATTTAAAGGGATAGTTTACAAAAAAAAAAAAAAAATTCTTTAATTCACTTACCCTCATGTTGTTCTAAACTTGTATGACTGTTTTTCTTTTGTTGGACACAAAATGAGATGTTAGGCAGTATGTTAGTCTCAGTCACCATTCACTTTCATTGCATGTTTTTTTTTTTTTTTTTTTTTCATACAATAAAAGTGAATAGTGAATGAGGCTAACATCCTGTCTAACATCTCCTTTTGTGTTCCACCTAAGAAAGCCATAAGGGTTTGTATAACACAAATTTTCACTTTTTGCCTGACTAACCCTTTCATGACAGCCTTATGTAATGACAGGAGGCTGGAGCATGAGGCCCTGTTCACCCTTCTCTCCTTTGACTTTTCCAAAAAGTTTAGGGACAGTTTGTAAGCAGAGTTCCCTTCCTCACTGATGAGGTGGTGCCACAGGACAGCTTCAGGCCAAGTGGGTGAATGGAGATATGGTCCTCCTCTTTACAGAGCAGCGACATGACAGTTCTGCATAAAGAAAGCAATCCAGAGTGTGGGCATGCCACTGGCAGATTCAGACGCAGAGAGATCATTGTGATAGAGATCAGCAGAGATATGTGACTCTTCTGCAAACAGTTCAGGTCTCACTACGAGAAAGCAGCTCATTACAGGGCAGAGCTCACTATGCAAAAAGGATGATTAAAAGCTAACTGTGATGACTGAACAAGAACTGCTCTTCTGCTCTCTTTTCAGTCAACTAATTTGAGATGAATTGATAGTAAATGAGAGAAGACAAAAACATCAATTTAAGCCAACAACAATTCTGATGCACATTTACTCTAATAGAGTTGATTAATAGAATGTTACGGCCCTCAGTTAGCACAAACTGCACTGAGGGAAATACTAGAACAAAGCAAAATATTTCAGCCATGGCGAGGAGACAAAGACTGGGCCAAAGCATGGATTGCTTCTGAAAAAGGTCAGGCTGATTTTCTCTTTCCAAATCTGCTGGCCTTTACAAATTTACTTGACAAAGGCGATATTTCCACAAAGCCTAGACTATGAATCAAAGCTGTGTCCAAAGTTTAAACACCCAGCCTTCCGACAGCCCGCCTGCCCAACCAGCCCCTCCCCTTCAACCGATTGAGTCGCCATAGTCAGTAATTGCGTAATTAATGCTTTGGCAGGCCTAATTTCAGATATACTGCTCTATAATTACATTCAAACATTCATAAGCCAAACCGAGAGTTTGGCGGTCGCTTGGCAGGTGGGGCCTGCTGGCTGAAGGTCACTTGGAACACAATTGTTGTGTCAATTGCTTGATTAGTGTGTGTGTGTGGGTTTGGGTGGTTTACGTGGACATTTTCATAGGTTATAAAACTGGTAATTACAAGGGTATTATGCTATAAATGTGGTTTATGAAGACATTTCTAGTGTCCCCATAATTCAAATCACTTAAAAAACATACTAAACAATGTTTTTTGAAAATGTAAAAATGCAGAACGTTTTTTGTGAGGGTTAGGTTTAGGGGATAGAATCTATAGTTCGTACAGTATAAAAATCATTATGTCTATGGAAAGTCCTCTTAAGGATAGCCACACCAACATGTGTGTATGTGTGTGTGTGTGTGTGTGTGTGTGTGAATCTGCTGATAGGACAGCTTTCCATATTCCATCGATAATTACCCCCCGAGATGACTGATCACAGTCCAAGTCTATCGATTTCTTTTCATTCTCTCTCTCTACTTTTACTAAATGTACAGTATATTCACAACTGTGCCAAAACAGCCTCAACAGGATTGCTGTATTAGTATGGTTGCTATATTTGGCTGTATCAGTGTAGTGGCATAAAAAAAATTTGCATGAAATGTATATTTGGATATGATAATAAACATTTTCTGTTTTCAAATTATTAGTGTATTCTGAGATAATTTCTGTAATGTTGTGTATGTCTCACTTGCCATTGTATTAAGTGTATATCAGTCATCAGCCACCCTATATTCATAGTACTGATGCTCACTAATATTGCCATTTCGATGGGACACTCAACCAGTTTCCTGCCACCCTTTATAATGTGACTTCCTGTAACATAATTTCTATTCAATCACCTTTACAACCCCAATGCATTTGTAACTTTAAGATGATTCAATACCAGGTTTGAATTGGCCTGAACTCAATTTGGGACTGGAATTATTCCATTGCACTCCTTGGCTTTGGGAAGTATGTCTGAAAATTCCTGAAACTTTGGCTCAAGAGAGCATCTGCAATTCAAAGTAAGATTAGGCTGGTCCAAATTTAGCCAGCTGGTTCGCTTAGTGTGCGAGCATGCCAAACATGATAAGAAGAAATGCAGAGAGCTACAAATTAGATATTGTAGCCATCCCGGTGTTTTTCTATTAATCCCTCTTACTTCCTCTCTCTCTGTTACACAGTTTATCTTCTGTGCCCATTTCCACCAGCAGGTGCTGCTGTGAAATAAGCATAGAGCTTACAACAGGAGGCAGCCATGTGCTCAGGTTGACATTTTGGCCTGTTCCCTATGGACTGTGTGTGAATTTATGTGTTTGTGAGGGAGAGAGAGCAGAAGTGAGAGGAAAAGAGAGTTCACGAATTTGTGTTTGCGTGCACGTTTGTAGCGGTGCTGCTTGACTGCACATTTGGACAAGGTACATTCTGACCTTGTGCAACCAGAGACAAACAGAACCCAGGGCATGGTGTCCGTCACTCCATGCTGTCATTTCAAAGTTGTGTGACAGACCCACTGAAACAAACAATCCCTTCACTAGCCACCCAAACAAACACTCTTTGTCTTTCAAAGTAACGACAGATTTGAAGACAAGTCACATTTACACCTGATTTAGTACAAAATTATGAACTGTTCAAGCAGTGGTCAGTCTGTGTCTTATATCTCTTTAGCTCTTTCTGTCTGTTTGACCAACAGACTCACTGTCTTATTGACAATGTGTGTTGTGGTTTTCCACATACACAATCTCTGCACAGTACATAGGAAATAACAATCACAAATTATACCTTTTAACATCTCAACTCTTAAAGAACAACGAGATTAAAAGGAATCCAAATTAAGACTTTTTTAGGTCTCAATCCCAATCAAAAGTCAGAGATTTCAATATGAAATTAAATATTTCTCATCAAATTCTCCCAAAACCAAATGATCTGAACTATGATATCCACATTATAATTATATAGCTCAATAATCTAACTGCATGTAAAAACAATGGATTTATCATTGGGATGATACAATTATTTCATGTAAAATAACAATATACTTTGGGTTATATTACCCTGCCATTAATAATAATAATAATAATTATGTGATAGGGTTTCAAATACAACTGCTGAGGGAGTGACAATCCTTTTTATTTCTCTTTAGCTCTTTTTGTCTGTTTGACCAATGATCTCTCTTCAGTCTTATTGACTGAATTGTCCTACAGTGCATTAGAGGCACAATGTTAAATATTTGAAGCCATTGAATATGCTTATCTAATGGCTGAGGTGACCTTGAGAGAATGAATTACTGTGGGTTAGACACTCTTATTCATTAGAAACAGTACATCAGCTGATCACCCACCCAAGCACACACCAAGAAAAGCTCTGCCTCTAAATATACAGCATCTAAATACATAGCAAACCCACCAATCCAATGTCATCATAACCGTAAATTTACATGAGATCTATAGGGGGCCATTTCTGCAGCCTGATCAGTGGATCAAACATGTTCACCTTTTAAAAGACAACACTAGATTAGAGCAGGAGCAAATCTCACCATCTAATGCACTTTAGGGAAATAATGGAGGCAAATGAGCTGCACATGAATGTCACAAGTGATCATTAGGATCGATTTTACATCTCTCTCCAGAAAAGTGGTCTCCTTCAAAGCCCCACGTTGAAACATAACTGCCGCCTACTCCTCGTCTTCTCATCACATGCACACATATCTGCTTTGTGGAGATTAAAGGTTAGTTGATGTAAATGAAGATCTGGAGGATGGGGAAGGTCACAACAGTCGTGCTATGGCCCGTATCAGTGATTATAGTGCCATTGAGAGTTGTAAACATCACTGATGGACAGCCGTGAGAACAACCCACCTCCAGCTCACACGGCCCATCTCTGCAGGCAATGTGAGATTGTCTGGGCACCAAGCTGAGGTTGCGGGGTGACATCCTGAATCATAAGCTGGCACATCAATCACGCCATCACTTGCCCTACTCAGTCAGAAGCCAAGGCAGAGGAAATCAAATTATTCCTTTTAATTAAAAAAAAAAAAAAAAAAAAAGCCCATGACTAAGAATGAGGTGTTGTGCTACTGGCAGAGGTGGCCTAGGTGATGTCAATATGGCTCAATGGGTGTCGATTCATCAGCGGCTCTTAATGTCGTTAGCCCTGAGAAGCCTTTCACTCTCACTATCTTTCCCTTTACCAGTCACATGTTCCATCTAGCTATCCATCTTTCGCTCTCATTACCTGATTCTCATTGGCTACTCTTTCTGGCTGACCACAGGCAGTCGTTTGCACAAAATTCCATTCCAAATGAAAAGCTGGGTGCTCTGTGCTATTTTAGTTAGTCTTCCTTCACCTTTATGCTGTCTTTAAGTCCTCCTGGGAAGTCACTACTTATGAGATTGGAAATTGTAATTACAACATGCCGCATTCAAGTGATTTTGATGGGTATGAAATGGGCAATTTCATATTTCTTTCTTTCTTGTATACTTCCCGACAAAAGACAGGTTGTTTTAATAGAGCTACTACAATAAAATGAAGAGTAAAACATGCACATTGCTTTGTTGAGTTTTAAATTAACAAAACCTACTTCCCTTACCCTAAACACAACTGCTGAAGCAACCATATCATTTTTTGTCGACTAACATGTTCTGCGGGGCTTGTACCTTTCTTGTTTGCACCGCAAATGCAACGTTCTATCATTTGAGCTGCTGCGCAATTTGATCGTGCTTGAACAAGCTTGTAAATGTAGTTGGTTATGTAATGCAAATGTTAAAATGTATCACCTGACAAGTAAAAGTGTTTAGATGTCATAAGATAGCATTGTGTGAGGAACAGAGTGAAAAGTAAGTGTTTATAAACTGATAATCTGCTGTTTTACTCATGAAGTGTGAAAGGGAATTGTAGCGCCTCTAGTGTTCATTTCAACAGGAAAGGCCACGATACGTATAACAGTCCACATAAAAATAATTTGGCAAAAATGAAGGTACAGTAACGTGATTCTATGAGACCAGGTTGGCTATTCTTCATCAATAGTACATAAAATGTGCAAAAAACTAAATTGTACAGTCAACGTTCAAAATTACAACTTATTATGACCAATACCAATTTGATTCTGCCATGATTCTTTAATTTACATGCACACAGATCAGAGAGTCAGGGCTCCAAGAAAATACAGATTTTCCACTGATAATTACGACGTTGTGGTGGCGCTCATCTCGTAAATGCGATCATTCCGACATAACTTGAAGGCATTAAACCCATCTGCACTCATTAATTCCCTCAGTCCTCCTACGTTTCTACCTTCACCTTGTTCTACCACTCTCCAGCAACATGTGGTGTTAACTCCAGATGCTGATTCTCACCGGCTCTGTGCTGAAACAGGTAATGAAATCATTTACGGCACCATTATCAGACTAATTACATAGAGAAGAGCAGATGAGGAGAGGGAGGCATTGTCAGAGGAAAACAGAAACAGTGAGCTGGGAGAGCTTAGCAGAGTGTATCAGTGTTTGTAAAATAGAGGCAGTGAAAGTGCTGCCATTGGGCATAATGTGGCACTGTATCTGTCAAACAACCACTCAGATATGCAGAGGAACTGCACTTGCTGAAGTCACCTCTAAACAATGCACAAACACTTTTGCTCTCTCTCTCTCTAGGGCCAGACTGTTCGTCTAAGTTTAGTGCTGTGCTGGGCCTGGCTAACTCCCCAGACAATTACTGTGTGTATGTTCACCCAGGGCAGTCAGAGGAGACACATTAGTGTTGGTCAGTATCCCAGCATGCTCAGCTCACCTGGGCAATGCCCCCATGGGCTTGGACTGCTGATAGTCTATTCTCCTGGGCTCAGGCATTGTCTAAAAAAACAGCTGGTGCCAATCAGCAGCACATTCACTCACAAAGACACAATCAAAACAGAGAGAAAATTCATACCAGTTTGCAACAGAGTTTCAGGTGATCTGTGTCAGTATAACAAACAAAAAACACTGCTTGGTAAATGAAGCAACAGTAAATCACAGTTATTTTTTTTGCTGATTTCACATGCACTCAGCATCCGCCCACACCTTCTTCGCCCGCAGAATTTCGGCATGCAAAATTATGCACCTTAAGAAATATTATGAGAAACATCAGAGACAAACTTGATACTTACAGTACATAAAACAAAATAGATGCTCCTATAAATCTCTAGTCTGTCTGTCTGTATAACCTTCAAATCTATAACCTTCAAACATCAAACTTTTAAAATGATTCTAAAAACATTTCAGCAAGGCTTGGTCAATCCACCATTGAAGTTTGTCTTGATGAACTATCCTTTTGACTCTAGTTAAACTTGCATTAAAAATGTCTTTTATAAAAGGAATATTCCAGGAGTATAATACAAGTTAAGCTCAATTGACAGCATTTTTGGCATAATATTGATTACCACAAAAAATAAATTTCAACCCGCCCCTCCTTTTCTTTGAAAAAAAGCAAAAATCTGGGTTACAGTGAGGCACTTAAAATGGAAGTGTATGGGGCCAGTTTGTAAACGTTAAAATACTTACTGTATCAAAAGTATAGCCACAAGACTAGAGCTGTCAGAATTAACACATTAATGCATGCAATTAATTTTAAAAGTTTTATGCATTATTATTTTTTTTTAATTGAGATTAACGCATTTACTGTTAATACAGCATAAACACTGGTGTGAAGGGCAGAACTTTTGTAATGTGTTCACCCGGATCATTACACTGATGCACACGCCACAAACAGACAGCCCCAGAGCCCTTCTACCAAGAAGAGCCTACAAGCTTAGCATAAAACAGCATAACATGGCAGTCCTATAGACATTCTATGGGCGGTCGTAAAACGCTAGTTGACTGTTATGCTCTAACGATAGAGCCGGGGAGGTCAATAAATACAATAATCTCTGACAGAGCCTCCCTGTCAGTGATAAAATGATGGAGAAAGGAGCACTTAGTGCTATTTGATGTACAAAAAAAGTCCAGATGGGACTTGTATAGAAATCAAGTATTTTTCAGCCTATGTAAGACGTATTTTAATTACCACAGAAGCACAACAAATCTTAACTATCACCAAAACACTGAATGAGACATCTTTGTTTTTAAGCACTTTTCATGGTGAGTTCAAAGTGCTGCTTGACGCTGGTGTTGACTTTCTGACACAAATCATGAACGCAGCTTCACGATTGCTGTAACAAAGCGGACAGCCACAGTCTACAGGCAGATTAATATTGTGGAGGATTTGAGTTTGAGATTTAATGCCCACTGCAATGAATATGTGGGGAGACAGTTCTTTCAATTAGGCAAACTCCCACTTAGAATTTGGGAAATGTTTAATGTTACTTGAATTGGTGCTATTGTAGTGCATTTCTACATATATTGTGGAAGGCTTTGTTTGGAAAATGTTAATAAAGCATTACATTGCTACATATTGTTTTGTTTTCATTCCTAAAATTAAAAATATATTAATTTTGACAAGAAAAGAAGTATATATAGTGTTAAATTTCAGCACTTTTAAAATCTGCGATTAATCACAATTAACTACAAAAATTATGCAATTAATTGCGATTAAACGTTTTAATCGACTGACAGCACTACACAAGACATGACACAATATGTGTGGTAAAATGATTTTAGTGTTTTTAGGGGGGTTACCCTGCTGAACAAAAAGGGGGGGGATCTAATTGTCACACTGTGCTGAAAAGACAGGCACAATCCAGACATAAAAGCAGATTGGAAAGACTTGAGGGAATAACATGTAAACTAGGAAACACATCTTGTTGAAGAAATTAGAACAAATATATTAGGCGAGAGACTTTCCAGACAGACTGATATTTCTGTAGCACAGCTACTGTATCTAATGCCTAAATCCTCCATTTCTATCACTGTCTGTTTAAGAGTGTGAGTTGTGTTTAAGATTCTGTGCTCATCTTAGATTCCTGGCATGTGTGTGAGAGAAGCAAATCACATGATCATTTGTGTGTGTGTTGTTGGTTTAGTGTAAAGTATGGTGAGATGATCAGGGCTGAATTATCTCAATCCTGTGGATGTGAAATCGTGGGATTAAGCTCCATTTAACAAGGAAAGCCATGAAGCTTTATCTCTAGATTCCAGTCTTACAGCTTGCTCAGTCACCATACATGCACACACACACACACACACACACACAGACACTAAAGAAATTATCCATGACATGTCCTTCACCTTTATCGACCGATTATAAAAGAAAAAAAAGAAGAAATAATGTGTCTTTCTACTCTTTTCCCTGTCTCTTTTCTTTTTCTCCTTCGCTCCCTCTCACAGAAAAAGGCAGGGACTTTTAGTCATTAAACTGCATAGCACGTGTCTTTTAAAGACACAAGTGTCCACAGCAGCATGGGCTCTGAGCGCTGTCGTGACTGCTACAGATCACAGTTGCAACGGTCTCTGGAACTCCATTCCCTAGCGGTTCTTTCTGTGTTAATGGGAATTGACCAGTTTTGTGTCCCTGCTCTCCCTTCAGAGATGGCCCATTCTCCCCAATGGCTACGGACCAGCGAGCCCTTCACGCCCGCCAGCCTCTGGCTGCGGTACAAGGCTGATGAGGTCACACAGTTTAAAGAGCAAAGAGAGAATACGAAAAAAAAAAAAAAAAACAGCTATAGAGAATCCAGCCAAACAGCATCGAACAGAGTACAATCCTAATGCATGATAATGGTAGTGAAAAGTAGAGAAGATTTGTATGCATTCAGGGTGTAATGAATTGGGCTTACAGATCTTCTAAATTATTTGTTTGCCATATTAATTGGGAAGCTTAAAAAGGCAATAACCTACACTTCTGCTGCATTTTCCCCCCTGAAGTTCACTAACAGTGTTAGTCAAGGTTTCTTGCACTGAAAACAGTCATAATTTAGTTTTACATGGCCATTTTCCAGTTTTTATCTGACCTCTGAAATTAAACAGGCTGTTTTTGCTACTCTACCGTTAAAAGACCCAATGAAATAAAAATCTGAGTTTTGTGGCTTTTAGTCCATGTCTATGAGTTTTGAAGCCAAATATATCTTTTATCTTCTGGGAAAACAGACCAAAAATAATTGACAACAGATTTTCTTGCAAAAATGCTCTGAATGATAATGTCCCTACCCCTCATACCACATGCAACTGACTACCAAGTTGTCATGCAAGTTTTTTTTTTTTTTTTTTTTTTACATGTTTATTAATTGTATAGAGTGCAACCGTCTGGTTCCGGAAGTTAAAACAAAAATCCCATTTATTTTTTCCATAGACTAATTGATTTTCAACAATAACTTATAAACTTATAAAGACAGACCTACCTTGAGCTCCAAGGTTGTTCATCAATGGTTTATGCTTCTGTTGAAGCCATCTATCTGCGTTATTTCAACTTCATTGTTTAAAAAAAATTTTAATAGCGGAATACATGGAAAACACCTACATTACCCATAGTCCAGCAGAGAAAGCTTCACCAATCAGAAAACCATGGCCAACCAAGCCCACGAAACGTGCCTCAGAGTGACCGCCCACTATCATGAAGCACTGTGAATGACATAATCAAGTCGGTGTCTCTTTACCCTTAAACTACTTATCTAGATGTACATATCGGAATATTTGGAAATAAACATAAAATATATTGTTTCTATACTTATAATCCTAAACCTAAACCTAAAATATAAACCTAAGATCAACAGTTGTATATATTACCATTGTTTTTTATTCAATAACATCATTCACAATGCTTCATGGGATTGTAGTTTGTGCCCTCATGAAAGACGGTAAGTACACAGTCTCGTACCTTTGTCTGATTTTCAAATACTTTTTTGCCTCAAAACAAAGTTTGTGATGTTGTGATTCACCTTGGAGCTGGTAGGTTTGGTTCATGGCTTACAACTCTTTTATGAAGGATTTTAGGAAAAGACTATGGAAAAAATGTATGGGAAAAATACTTCCGGAACCCAGACAGCTGAATAAGTGGGTGGGGACTGTTGTTCTCTATTGAACAATTAACAATTACAAATCTTAAAGTTACATTATATCTGCATGGTTTAATTTAAATAAAACAACAGGGTATGAACCGACCAGCATGTAACAAATTCTGGTTCATAACTGTGACGTAAAACAATGGCTTTTGGCTATTTTTAAATAAAAGGAACAACCCCTTTGATATGTCCCACCCAAACTTCCAGTTGCAGTAGGAAATGTGTAATCATATGAAAGAAAACTGCTTTTCAAGCGATTTCATGAGGTCTTTAAAACTAAGTATTATACTTGCAAATATGTAAATACCTCTGTTTTGATTGATTGGCCATATGTTAATGTGCTCATGTTTGTGACATCACCACAATGAAGATTTCTGATCTAGCAAGGAAAACGCTTTTTTACCCCTTAAAAATCTAAAGAAAATGAAGCTGCATTTTCAATACTTTGAACTGTTTTTAAATACTGTGCTATATATGAATCAGCTTACATACCTGCTCTGGTCTAGAAAGAGTCGCCTTTCATCAAACATTTATAGACAGATGACATGCACAGAAGCAAGGGCAAACCTGCACAGAACTAACACACAAACACACACACACACCCTAGCATCTAACATACAAGACACACGCTGACATCTTGCGCACACACTTGCACACATTGTGTGGGCCGGTGTGTGTCCTCGTTCTGCTGCGGGCTGTATTTATCTATGCTGGGCTCTTTATTGAAGTCATGATTCATGCTGTTGCTGCCTCTCCCTCACTCCTCACAGCCACACTTCTCTCTCTCTCTCTCTTTCTCTGTCTGTCTCTATCTCTTTCCCCTGACATAGCCACCAAGCTTGGTGTATTTACTTGGTTTGTAACTTCATCCCTCGTCTTCTAACTAAATGACTGGCTGTTGGGCGTCAGCTTTAGTAATGCACGCTGCCCAATGAAAAATGAGCACCCACAATGCCTAAAGCTTATTAAGAATGAGAGAAGACCAACAGCCCTGGTCTCACTCTATAGATAGAGTTTGTTTTATATAGTGCTGTGGGACTGATGAATCACTGCCTGTCTGCTACGGCACACAGCAAGACATATGCAGCACCAAACGTTTACTTAGCAATATAAATGGGGACATGCCATATACTTCTATCAGAAAGACTCGGAATTATTGGGATTAATGAGAACGTAGAAATACTTATATCATTTGGCGTAAGCCCCATCCTACGGTTCAGCGCTCTGATACTTGCTTGAACCGTCAGATCCTGCCAGAAGCAATGACGGCAGGGGAGCGGAGCTTACTCCCACCCAGGACGGGACCAAAACCTGTGATGATGGGGTGGAGGGGGGTGAAAACAACAGAAGTAAGCAACAATGAGAAACACCTGAGCGGCCTTATAAAGTGGAGGCTGTGTTATGATTGGATGAGATGCCTGATAGAATGAATCCAGAGATCTTCCTGCTATAACTACGCATACATTTCTATTGTTCATATATAAAGCTAATTATGATAGCAATATAGTCACACCTACCCACACCCTAACTCTGGCAGTTGGTGCTTTTCAAAAGTGGGGAACCACAGAATATTGTTTTTGGTGTCTGCAATATTACTGCTTATACTACTACTCAATCAGTGAAATTTCTGTTTGAAAAAAATTAACTAAGCTTAAAACTGTTTTTGCAACAATATAGGCAAAATATTATGCAAACTAAAATAAATGTGTTGTGTCAGATTGCAAATAACTGCTGTCAAACTAAGCGTTTGACAGCATTGGTTTTACATTTCATATTCTGTCAATTATGTACATCACTGTTTCAACTATTGGACATTTTGCAAAGTCCCATTTATTTGAGAGATCAACCAATCATCAGATAAGCCAGGCTTTCAGCTGGGACACAAAAAAATTGATTGAAAACCCAATGTCCAGTAAGCAAGCAGATGCAGATCTAATGCAAATAGCACTCACGGATATCCCATAGACTCCAGAGAAGCATGGCATCTTGGCAGGACCCATAATGATGTGTTTAGAGCCTCTCATCTAATGAATATAGATCTCTGTACCATTGATTTGAATGGTACAGGTATCTGTCATAGACTACTGCGGCTTCAATAGCACTCTATGGTCTGTGCGTCCACTGACCTCTATGGATATAGTCATGTAAAAAAGTGGATTTGTTATTTGAACAAACAGCACAATAGTGTTGTATGATATTTTAAACTTTTATTCATTAAAATACTGAAATGCTTTAAGAGTGTTATGCAATTTATATAGATTATTTGTAGATATATTAAAGTCATTATTGCCACATTTCCAACAAAATTTTAAGTACACAATTTCTCTTTAAGACGAGCTTCCTGTCCAACCACCACTACCCTAAAATAAAACTTTTTGCATTTGTAGAATAAAGAAAAAACGAGGACATGCCTGAATGTCCCCGAAAGGAAGGTTTTGTCAAATTTAGCTCACTTTTGGGAACAATTTTGTTCTATACTTTAACTATAGCTAAGCATGTATGTATGTATGTATATACACACATTTACTCATTGCTGTCTAAACTATAGCGAAGTACATAAACACATACACACACACACACACACACACAAACACAAAAATTATCTTGGGAAGGGGAAACAGTTTAAAATAACCTCAAATATATTTCACAAGCTGAAACACTTTTATGGCCATTTAATACTATAGTGGAGTATTGATATTGCATTAAAGTGTTATGCTTTGTGTAGTTGATAATGCCTTTGTTGATGATTCTTATGCTGAGTGTCATCGGGAATAAGCTCTGTATTGCTGACTAATGCCCTTCAGTGCAGTGAGACATATAAAGCCCCCTGAGTGAGCGCTCCATCTCCAACCAGCAGAAATTAATTGACTGAAAATGTTTTGCTGTTTAAGGTTGCAGTGGGTTATATGAGGCAGAATAGCAATTGTTCACTGTTTGCCTGAGGCTATGTAGTGTTTATTTTGCCTCTCTCTCTCTCTGCTATGCGTGATATTCCTCCTCAAATCTTTTCTCCTTTGCTCCCTCCTTCTCTCTGCCACCCCTCCTCTCTTTTTCATCTCTCCTGTTCACTTTTCAGAGGCAATTCTAATAGATCCATCTCACTCCTAAGGGGATTCCTTAATCCCAAATCCTTGAAGAAAGAAAGTGGATCTGGCATGATGGCCATAGTGTGTGTGCCTGTGCATGTGTATAAGAGTGAAGGGCTGTGTGTATTCTCTCAAGTACGGGCTACAAGTGGGTGATTCTTATTGGGGTTCCTTGTGTTGAGGCAAACAGAGTCAGCACTGTAGTGAAGTGTCCTTAAGTGTTCCAGCTCTCACTGTGAGGATGCTGGAGAGAGGATCATTGTGTTGAGTGATCTGTTTCTAGACACGGAAAATCTGTATATTCAAAGAAATGTTCGAAAGTATGCTTATATGATAGGACGTAGATTTTTCAATTGTATAGGTGTTTTCATTAAATGGAATCAGAATTGACACTATTTACTTTCTAAATAAATGTCCATGGTTTTCATAATCTTTCATCAACATTTAATACCGTTTTCTGCCTCTGAAATGACCTTTCTTTTCTGCTGCTGAAACAAAGGCTGTGTGTGTGAGGTAAAAATAATATTAACCAATAATATGATTGCCTAACATCTTCAATCCAATAAAATCCTGATGAATAAAAGTTAAGTCTCGCCCTAAATTATTCAACACTGAATATTCTGTTTCACTCGGAAATGCATCATAGACATTTATCTTACTCCTTAGATAGCCCAATGAAACAAACTACATACCTTTTCTAAAAAAATAAATAAAAATAAAATAAAATGTGGAAAGTAAAAAAGTTAGTGGAAGTATGTGCTTTCTACTTCTACTTGTAATCAGAGTCAAATATTGATCAGCTCTTGATAAGATAGGAATAGGAAATAGCAAACAATAAAGTAACTTTTTTCAATTGTGTGTTTTTTATTTGATTTTACAGTAACAATACTTTAAAATCTGCAGTTTTATAAATAGACTCAATTAGTTAACTATTCACAAATTAAGGCTGTTCTTCACACTTGTTACAATTGCGACCACTTGCATGTTTGCTCATTTGCCCTGCGAGCATGATTTATATAAGCCAAATCAATCTTAATTATAAATCAAAAATAGACCCTTTAAACATGATATGCACCAAATATAGTTATATGTGTATTATGACATGTTTTTCTTGCTTCTTTTTTATCAAGCATTGACACTAGCATCTTTCAGATGGACAATTTGGCTCTGGTCATGTGACTATTTTCACATCCCATGTATAAATGTTCACATGAAATCAAGACAGTCCGCACTGAAATTTTTAGATGAAAGCTCTTTGTAAACTGTTTGTACACCATTCATACTTCAACTAAATTTCGGTCACAAATGTAACCAGTGGGACTGAAGGGGTTAAGTTTGATTAAGAAAATCAAACTTCAGGGCTTTAGTATTGCTATGGTTCTTCTTATGCCTCTTAATAGTTTTCATTTATTCTACAATTGTAACATACATTAGCATTGCGTCTGAACCTAAATAAATAAATAAAACATGTGAAATGGAGTAAAAAGACAAAATAAAACAGGAAAAGCAGCAAAAAGGCAATTGTGAAAAAGAAAAAGATGAGAGAGAGACACGAGAAAGCTAGGACTAAATGGGAAGAGTGCCTAACTGTTTCCCCTTTTACCCGGAGCAGTAGGCTTTAACCTGTTTTTTCTGTTAATCTCCACTTAAGCAGTCCTTTCATGTTAAATATCAACTCACTCCATATCAGGGCAAAATAAGCAGCTCTGTGGACGCTATATTGCTCTATACAAACACTTTAGCATTCCCTTTTAACTCCCCTCTCTGCTTATTATGCTGCCTTTGAAGACTGGAAGTTGGAACATTGGTACATTTTTATTTTATAGTTATTAACCATATGTACAGCAGCAAATTAGTTTCAAACTTGTACACAGTGTGTCAATAATGCATGACATAGCTATCAGTTTGTAAAAGTAAACATCGTTCGGTGTGTAATACACACAAAGCCAGGACCTTGACAGAGCAGGTGTAGAAGGAATTCGGTGGATCTTAGTCACGGAACTATTGATTCTCAGAGATTTTCTGCAGACGTTGCATTAACCATACCACTGAGCTGTTCACTGACAAATGCACAGTAGTAACGTCAGAGTTAACGTCAAAATGTCATGATGTCACCAAGGGACTCCAGCAACGCCTGCTTCCCTTCTTCTGAGTACCGGCGCAGATGCTATAGAAGACAAACCAGGGCACTGAAAGGCAGTTTAATAATGATCTAAGAGCAAATTAATGAATGTAGCCATGACAAACAGAGGTTGGCAGCCGGTTCTATGAACATCCTTTTGAAGGGAAGCCTCCTGGGAACTCCCCCCACAGATCTGACAACACGATACATCTCTCTCCTTTTCTCTCAGTACAATTATGCCACAGCTTACTCTTACTTTACACATATCACTCTGAAACTGGAGCATCTGTCGACTACAAAGTAAAGCTAATCCTCTCTTTTCTAATGTGAGCGGTGGAAAGTAAGTCTCTATAACAGTGTCCGGGCCCTGATGTAGGTAATAAAAAAGGAATTTCAGATGACCTAAGAGAAAAAAATCTTTTTGAAAGAGCTTGCTAGTCAGTTTAAAGCTGCATGCTTAGTGTAGTTGCTTTGAAGTTGCTCGGCCCTGATTTGTGTGCTGAATGCTGAAATTCCATCATCAGCTGAGCTGACAAATGAGCTATGAGCTACATGCTCCCTGAGAAGAGAGTAAAGCGCAGCACACAGAATTATACATCAAAACAAAGACATCTCTCCTTCATTATGGTCTCTTAATACTGCTTCTACACCAGTATGCAGGCATTAATGCTAAAGGTGTTATTGGCCATAAAAATAATCAGTGATCTCTGCCTGCTTTTACAGCAGAGTGAAGGCATGGAAGGTAAGGTCACAGCAGAGCTAATATTTAGATCGAGTACAAGGGACGTGATGGAGATGGTGGGGTGCAATGTGTTCCTCAACCTATGGCCTTGTCTTTACCTTGATCTGATCTCTCTCACTTCCTCACTATTGTTCACAATTCCTGACCAGACAATTACTGGTCAGGTAGGTAATAATACATTTTAGAAAAGGCCAGACATCCCTGGAATTGCATTTTAAAAAGGTTTTATAATCTGGTGGCAATCAGTGGCATTTAAATAACCACTGAATTTTACATGTCATTTTACTAAAAGCCTTTAAGTCAATCTAAAAAATAAATAAATAAATAAATAAATAAATAAATAAATAAATAAATAATGTGGGCTTCTGTTAACAATTTACTTGAAGCCTGAATATATAATGTATGCAGTTATCCCCTTTAAAATGGAAAGACCCAATTTCATGTGTTACTGTATGTTTTAATGTGCAGGTACAATGAATGAGTATTACAATGTATTATAACATTATAACTTTGGTTTAAAATATCTATTAAAAGATATAATGTATTACATCGTATATTATTTAGGAACGATGAATACATTTATAATCATTTCATATTTACAGTATAGGCTTCAAGGAAAATAGTATCTCTTTAACTGAGTGGCCCTAATATGAAGAACAGAGGTCGGCTGATAGTGGGTTTTGCCGATAAAGATAACTAAGGTGGGAAAACAGGCCAATATCTGATTAATCAGCCGATAGTTTTTCAAATGTATAATATGAATTAAAACTTTTGTGCTGAACTTAAGTAATTATCACTTTCAGTGGCGATACTTAATACATTTCAAACACACTGGTATCATCTTCAAAGCCTTTGCCATCTGAAATTAATAAAAAATATTAATGAAAATATTACAGGTTAAATGTGTTGTTTAGCAGTAACATAAACACTGCCTTACAAAGCCCATTAGCGACTGTATGCTTCATCACTACTGACAATATATATATATTTTATTCATTGTCAAATGAAATCTGTGAATGATGTATAAGAAAGCAGAGATAATATGGGTAGAAATAAAGTCTTGTTGTTTTAAATGTAATTTTAGAATGGCATTGTCTATATTATATGTCCATGTGCCCTCACATGAACACATTGTATATATTACATAATTGCCCTCTCATGAGTATGAAATTTATATTTCAGATTTGTATATTTGACCATGATTTTTTGTTTCTTTTGTACATAACTACGTCATAACATAGGAAGCTTGGACAGAACTTTATTTTGTCAGAACAGCAAAAAGTTTGGGAAACATTATAGTCAGAAAACTGAAAACTACAAAACTGTTCCTGCCCACGTGCTTGTGCTTTGTCTTCTGAAGCAAGAGATTGGCCAAGCAGAACCACCTCCAGTGGAGGAATAAATAATAAAATAAAATAAAAACTATCATCTTCGACCTCAAATTGCATGGGATATCCCCAGCATGACTGCACTTGCACTGGCCTTAATGACTGGGAAATTAAATTATAGAAAAGTTTAGATAGTTCATATCCTCTTATTCTGCCACTATATGTCAACTCGCCCCCTTCTTTATTGAGGATGCCCCAAATCCTGCTGGAGCTGCCTGAAAGTAGAGAGTCTATGTAGTCTAATCAGAACGAAGCTCAGAAAGATTATGAGCTGTACGTTCTGAAAACTAATTACACTGGGTTTAAAGTAGATGATTGGGTGAGTTAGACACTCAGACTGCACAGGCTAGCACTTCCAGCCTGCCTTTTAATTAGCTCGGGTCGACATTTTAGGAAGTCTGGATCATGCCAGATTTATAAAAACATATCAAAGGAATAAGATTAATAGAGGGACAAACCACTTTGTGAATTAGATGTACAGCACTCTTGTGAAAAGTGTTATTGGAAGACTAGTATTGATCTTCATTCCACAGTCATACTGGCATAGTGATGCTTCATTCCAAACAACAAACAATCAAATATTTTATATTTCACAGTTCCTTTTCTGCTGTCCTTGCTTTCTACACCTGGCGTAGAGGAACAGACCTTGGCACTGAACCTGAAGGAAGAGTAAAGTGATTTTGACAGTCCTCTTCATCTGTAATTCTTCTTACTGACAACATTTGAAAAGACAGCAAGGTACAAGGGGGAAAATAGTCCTTCTGCACCTTTGTAGCAAAAACTTCAACAAATCTCTCCAGGGTTTGGAGTTCCAAAACCATGGCAACAGCACACTCTGAGACATCATATTCAGACTGAGCTTTCACACACAGAAATATACAGAAGTGTGGCAAGAGTGATCAGTCACAGAAATAAATACAGCGGACACAGAGATAGAAAGAAAGATATGGAGAGAGAGAGAGAGAGAGAGATAGAGAGAGAGAGAGAGAGAGAGAGAGAGAGAGAGAGAGAGAGAGAGAGAGAGAGAGGATAGAGACAAGAAGATGAAGATGGAGAGAACATAAAAGAAGAAGTCTAGGCAAATCGATTAATTGTCTTTACATTCCAGACAGTCAGGGAAAAAGGCATAGGTTGAAAGTTTGGAGAAATGGAGAATCAGCAAGCTAACACTTTCTTTTTGTACTTCCATCACTTTCCTATCTGGTAATTTCACACAAGAGCTGGAAGGAGAGGTTTGTTGAGAGAGAGTGTGTTATGTCACTTCCTCCCCCTTGTCTTGCATCTGGCTTCACAAGCTGTTGCTATCGGCAACTGCATATGTATCCACACTCGGCATGGACACACCCTACTCGCAACAGCATGTGGCATATTGCAAAATAATAGCCATTATCTAAACAATTACAGACGAAACATCCCCCTGGAGGAAGGAATGCTGATAATTTGAACTGAGTGCGGCCTCCTTTAGCACAAATAAACACGGATGCGTATCGCTTATCCTGTCCGCTTCGCCAACCGGCAAAGTAGCTGTTGCTTTCAATCTGGACGCAGAGCTGTGATACCGCTGATTTACTGCAACCTTCCCCGCTGTTGTCTGCTGCAAAGGTGTCCACTTGATTTCGGCATTAGCAACAACTGTTTTGACATTTGTCTTCATTATTAACAACGGGGAGAGGTGATTGAGCTGCAGGCATGCTCCATTACCCCTGCTCATTGTGCACTTGCACGGCTGATATCACGCATTAGATGGAGTCAACATGAAATAACATGTTGGGACTGAGTGGGTGTGGGGAGATTGTGTGGGGTGGGGAGTGTACGCTGGGGCAGTGCGTCTCTATGGTGGAGGTCAAGAGAGTAGGTGCCACATCTAAATAAGAAAGCGTATTTCAATCTATATAATTACCACTGGGTAATGAAAAACTCGCCCACCCTACCACCTTCACTTAAGAGAAATCAATATGTGTTTGTAAGTTTATTAGAATGCCAAAATCATGAGTTGGGTCAGGGGGATAGCATCTGTGTACCAACAGCACAACCTGAATTACCAGCTAATCTGGAGGGGGAAGAAGGTACCCAAAGCAACTGTAAAAATCCAGATTTTAACTTTTTTAAATTGTATTTTTTATTATAGAGGCAGGTTACAAAGGTAGAGATAAAAGTTTCTTTGATAAAAGCATTTGTTAAATGAAAAAATATACACTCACTGTACACTTTATTAGTAACACCTGTAGACCTACAGATTCATGTGATTAATCAGCCAATCATGTGGCAGCAGTGCAGTGCATAAAATCACGCAGATACGGGTCAGGAGTTTCAGTTAATTTTCACATCAACCATCAGAGTGGGAAAAAAATGTGATCTCAGTGATTTGACCAATGCATGAATATTGGTGTCAGATGGGCTGGTTTGAGTATTTCTGTAACTGCTGATCTCCTGGGATTTTCACACACAACAGTCACTTGAGTTTACTCAGAATGGTGTCAAAAACAAAAAACATCCAGTGAGTGGCAGTTCTGCGGATGGAAACGCCTTGTTGATGAGACAGGTCAACAGAGAATGGCCAGACTGGTTCAAGCAGACAGAAAGGCTACGGTAATTCAGATGACCGCTCTGTACAATTGCAGTGAGCAGAATAGCATCTCAGAGTGCACAGCATGTCAAACCTTGAGGTGGATGGGCTACAATAGCAGAGGACCACAGTGTTCCTAATAAAGTGCTCAGTGAGTGAAGATAGATACATTTGGCATGTGTTATGTCTCAACCACCTACATACTATTTGTTGATATACTTTGTATAAAAAAAGAATTTGCTTATTTGGATTAATACATAATAAATATAAATAAATAAATAAATAAATAAATAAATGACCCCAGACACCCCTGCAAGCCCCTGATGTTGTGGCCTATGTCCAAGATGTCAAACTGAGACACCCCCAGAACATCCCTACCTAGTAGCAAGATTTGACCTTGATTTGAGGACATACATCCAAAACACACTAAGATTGATAAATAAATAAATAAAATACAAAACTACTGTAACCCTACAAATTATTACTTAAGGTGTCTGTTCCTCGCTACCTTAATGTGTCCTACAACTCCAGACCTTTAACAACCTAAGTCATGTAACAAAACACGTTTGAAGGGCAACAAGGAACCACTGTGATGATCCCTTAAGTCAGCCAGAATTTACAGCATGGCACAAAGAGTTGAGATCAGTTAATCAGTGTATGTGACACTATACTTTTCCACTTTTCAGCACTTTCACACTATTTATCAAATCCACCTCTCGAACTGATGGTGCTAAAAATCCAAGTAATAGAAAGACAAAACAGGTGTCCTTGAAAGAGGTTAGGTAGCCAGGAATTATTAGGAATACAGATGAGTCTCTCCATTGTGGAGGATCATGGCTGGTTGAGTTTCTGATAAGGTCTTTGCAAGTGAGGGTCAGAGGAGGGAGAAGTCAGCTAGAACTAGGTAAGGGAAAGAAGATAGGTGGTGATGGATATGCTTTTTTCAGTTGGCCCTGTTGCATTTCTGACTCAGCTATCTCACAGTCTGCACTCTCACCTGAAGTGATGGGGAGATGTCAGGAAGCCAGGCTGCCAAGGGTATAGATTTGGCTTGAACATTGGGGGGGTTGCAACATGAAGCATTTACATGTTTCCATTGATCATGGTATAAATATTGGGGGTTGTACTTGCTTGTTTTGGTTATTGGGGGGGTTACCTGCTCCCCATCCCCCCTGGAACTACGCCCCTGCAGGCTGCTATTTCATGCCCTGTTAAGTTCTAATGCTGTAACACACGCCTTGCTCCAATTTTAGGGAACAAGGAGTTTTACTGTGGAGCTCAAGGTTCACCTGTTCTAGAGAAGAGAGAGAGAGAGAGGCTGGGTAGCCACCAAAGTCACCACTTAAGTGAATAGCTGAACCACGTCTACCCAGCACAGACAGGACAGGAGCGTAGCAAAGCTGATATCCACTCCTGCCATGCACGAATGCCTCATGGCGCACACACAAACAAAAATCGTCTACACTGGCACACTGCAGTCCACAAACATACAAACTTCCTCAAACAAATGGTTCTGGAGTTTGTGTTTTTGCTGGGAAATATGCGGACTTCTCTCCAATCATGCCTTGAGACTTGATATCCAAATGATGGCGTGACTGTATACATTACACTTCCCAAAAAAAGACAATGTCACATCATCTATGTTCAAGTTTTACTCTTAGATTTGAGCAGTGGCGATTCTTCAGGGCCAGCAAAGCCTTCTCTGCTGGCCTAACATGCCAAATAAATAAATATTTTTCATCCTTTCATTCTCACCTCAATCACCTTTTTGCCTATGTATTTTTAGTCACTTTCCACTCTTAATTAATCTACAAACAAATAGAGAAAAACTAAAAGTTTATCCAGTCAGAATTTATTGCTTGATGCTTACAAGCAAAGTGTGACAACTGTTTCACAAATAGCATGCCCGAAGCCAAGCTTGTTAGCCGAAGCAGCACGTGAGTCTGAGCTCCACCCCCTCAGGCCTTCAGAATATCCATAGAATCCCTCAACAGTGCAAATGAATGGGCATTTAAAGTCAGACTGTCAGATTCATCAGCCAATCAAATTGATTTATTTGTTCTTGGTGGGTGTGATCTTTAGGATATGTCCCAGTCGAGGCCTTCTAGCTGGCCTTGAGTGACGCAATCACGCTTTAAATGATGTACGTAATTCAAGAGCGAAAACCACGAGATCTTGCTGACAAGTCGGCTGTCATCAATGCTGGTATTGCCGTTGAGAAAGAGATCCTTATGGATTTAAAAACACGAGATGTTCTGCATGATCGTGTGATTGCTTAATTTATTAAACAGGAAAGGAGGACTGATTGTGAATTAGAGGAGAACAGGTGTTGCTTGGCACACTAATCAGTGGCATGATCAGTGTTCCCCCGGGAACAATCAATACTCCCATGGAAACGGCAATAATGCATGCTGGCCACGCCTGTAAGACACGTGGGAGAGAAAATGACAAAACAATGGGGCGCAGTCCAGGATGTCCTGAGCAGGGACCCAGCATTTCTCCTCAGGTCCATAACCCTCCCAGTCAACCAGGTATTGGAACCCTCTGACCCTCCACTTGACGTCGATCAGTCTCCTGACTGTTTACGCCAGAGAGCCTTCAACAAGATGCAGAGGAGGTGGGGCAGGTGTGGTGGGGTGTAATTCAATAAAATAAAAATAGGTTTGATTTTGGAGACGTGGAAAACGGGGTGAATACGCTTAAGGTAAGGAGGTAGTTTGAGACAGACTGCCACCAGATTAATGACCTTGGTGATGGGAAATGGCCCGATAAACTTGGGACCCAGCTTATGTGAGGGGAGTTGGAGCGGGATGTCCTTAGAGGACAACCAAACCTTCTGCCCGCACACGTAAGCTGGGGCCTTAGCCCAGTGCCAGTCAGCCGACCTCTTAATGCAAGCACCAGTCTGTATGAGGGCTTCTCTGGTGGCTTTCCAGGTGTGTCAGCAACTCTGGATAAAGGCATGGGTGGACAGAACCTGTACGTCGGGTTCTTGTGCGGGGAACAGAGGGGGCTGATAACCGAGGCTGCACTGGAAGGGTGATAGCCCCGTTGATGACGACTGCAAGGAGTTGTGGGCATACTCGACCCAGACTAAATGATCGCTCCAAGGAGACAGATTACAGGAGGCCACACAGCACAGGGCCTTTTCCAGCTCCTGATTCACCCGTTCAGCTTGCCCATTTGTCTGTGGATGAAACCCAGAGGACAAACTCACTGTAGCCCCAGCTGTTGACAGAATTCTGCCCAAAAACATAACACAAATTGGGGGCCTCTGTCAGAAACCATATTGACCAGGAGGCCATGAATGCGGAAAACGTGGTTAATGAATGCTACCACTGTCTCCCTCGCTGAAGGTAATTTGGGGAGGGGAATAAAATGAGCCTCCTTCGAGAACCGGTCCACTACACTCAAAATGACTGTGTTGCCATGGGAGGGGGGGTGACCAGTTATGAAATCCACGGCTATGTGCGACCAGGGTCTCGACGGGACAGGCAGCGGTTGGAGGAGCCTGGCTGGGGGTTCACAAGACGTCTTATTAGTCACACAAATGGGGCAAGCGGCTACGAATCGACGTACAATACTGTGCAAAAGGTTTAGGCACTTAAGATGTTTCACAAAATTTTTATTAAGATGGTTATTTATATCTTCAGTTTTAGTGTGTCAATAGGGAAAATACATTTTAGACTCCCAAACATTACTTTTGCAAATAGAAAAGATTAGAATAGAAGAACAGAGCGTTCTGCAAGCGATGGCATTGCCCCCACAGAGCCCCCCACTGAACATCGAGTCAGTCTGGGATTACATGAAGAGACAGAACCAACTGAGACAGCCTAAATAGATAGAAGAACTGTGGTGAATTCTCCAAGAAGCTTGGTACATCCTATCTGCCAACAACCAAGAAAAACTGTGTCCAGGTGTACCTAGGAGAATTGGGGCTGTTTTAAAGAAAAAGGTGGCACACCAAATATTGATTTAGTTTTTTTATGTTTACTGGACTTTGTATGATCTTAATTGATAAATGAAAACTATTTATAGCATTATTTTTGAAGACATCCTCAGTATGCAACATTTTTCACAATTGCCTAAAACTTTTGCACAGTACTGTACATCCTGTGCAAATGATGGCCACCAGAATCGCTGTCTAATATGTGTTTGGGTGCAAGTCACCCCTCGATGACAAGCAACTGGATGAGTGACCCCACTGTAGGACGTGCATCCGGGCAGATTGTGCAACAAATAACCCGCCCGCTGGGCACGTGGCAGGAGGCATGGTGTTTTGCAGCACCGCACGGACTTTAGCCTCCACCTCCCAGGATACCATGCCCACCACATGAGTGGTGGGTAGAATGGTATCCAGTGGGGCGGTGGAGGTCTCAAACTCAAAACATCGAGATAGGGAGTCGGGCTTGACATTTTTAGAGCCGGGTGATAAGACAGAACGAAGTTGAATCACATGAAAAATAGTGCCCAGCGAACCTGTCTAGAGTTGAGGCGTTTGACACTACAAGTATATTCTAGGTTCTTATGATCAGTCCAGACCACGAAAGGAACCCCCGAACCCTCTAACCAATTACGCCACTCACCCAAGGCCAACCGGACAGCCAATAATTCTCGGTTGTCGATGTCATAATTCATTCAGCTGGTGTTAAGCGTGTGAAAAAAGGACACGGATGCATCTTTCCGTCCGAGGGAGAGCGCTGTGACAAGACCGCTCCGACACCAACCTCAGACACATCCACCTCCACCACGAACTGACTTGCAGGATCGGGAGTAATGAGGATGGGTGCGGTAGAAACCTGTTCCATTAATTTAGAAAATGCGGCCTCAGCTCATGGGGACCAACAAAATTCAGTGCGTGTGGAGGTGAAGTTCGTCAGAGGTGCGGTGAGCTGACTGTAGTTCCTAATAAATCTCTGATAAAAAATTAGCCACGAACTGACTTGCAGGATCGGGAGTAATGAGGATGGGTGCAGTAGAAACCTGTTCCATTAATTTAGAAAATGCGGCCTCAGCTCGTGGGGACCAACAAAATTCAGTGCGTGTGGAGGTGAAGTTCGTCAGAGGTGCGGTGAGCTGACTGTAGTTCCTAATAAATCTCTGATAAAAAATTAGCAAACCCCAGAAACCTCTGCAATGCCTTGCAAGAATCTGGGGTTGGCCAATCGGAGACAGCTCTAACCTTAGTCGGGTCCATGCGCACTCCCTCGGACAAATGATGAACCCCAGGAATGGAACTAACTGTGCATGAAAAGCGCACTTCTCCACCTTGACGAACAGCTGATTCTCTAGCAGTCGCTGAAGCACCAGCCTGATGTGCTGCACATGGTCCTGGATATTCTGGGAGAAGATCAGAACATCATCAAGATAGACAAACACAAAATGATTGACCATGTCTCTAAGCACATCATTCATGAGCCCCTGGAAGACGGCGGAGGTGTTTACCAATCCGAAAGGCATAACCAAGTATTCAAAGTGCCCCATATGGGTGTTAAAAGCCATCTTTCACTCATCCCCCTTCCTAATCTGGACAAGGTGATAAGCGTTGCGTAAATCCAACTTCATAAAGATGGATGCTCCCTGCAAGAGTTCAAAGGCTGAGGATATCAACGGCAAAGGATAGCGATTGTTCACCATGATGTCATTCAGCCCCGATAACCTATACATGGTCTAAGCGAGCCACCTTCTTCTCCACGACGAAGAACCCCGTCCCTGCCGGAGAAGAGGAAAGGCGGATGAGACCGGCTGCCAGAGAATCATTGACATACCTGTTCAAGCCGTCCCCGAGGCGGCAAAGTGCCTGGAAGCAGTTCAATTGCACAGTCGTACAGGCAATGAGGAGGAAGGGTCACAAATCGGGACCGGCTGAACACCGCCCTCAAGTCATGGCGTGTCAATGGTACTCCAGATAAGTCCACCGATTCATCCTGCAATGAAACACAAGACTGAACAGGGGAAACAGCAGAGTTAAGGCACACTTCTCCACCAACACTAACAGTGTTGGTTGACCAGTCGATGTGTGGGTTGTGTGTTACCAACCAAGGATGCCCCAACACTATCGGTGAAGATGGAGATTGGATAAGGTAGAAAGACAACTGCTCCGTATGGTTCCCAGAGATGAAGGTGACCGGCTTTGTGGATTGAGTGATGACGGGCAGCAGTGTGCCACTTATGGTGTGGGTGGTGATGGGTTTATCCAACTGGACCATAGGAAGTCACCACTTAGAAGCCAATTTGAAATCCATACAGTTACCATCGGCTCCGGAATCAACCAAGGCAGAAACCGTGTGACAGGCAGATGCATACTGCAGCCGGAAGAAGTGTTCGAAGTCCAGGGGTTTTGTCCAAAAGTGTTACGCTCACCAGTAAACCCTTTCCTACCGACAAGCGATGTCTTTTACTGGACAGGAAGCATAAAGATGATCAGAACGAGCACAGTAAAAACACAATCTATTCACAAGACATTGCTGTTTCTCCCTGCATGAGATTTGCGTTCTAGTGACTTGCATCGGCTTTGGCCGTGATACTGGGGAGTTGGCAGAATGGGTAAGAGGATCAGCTGCCAGGGTAGGTGGAAAGCAGTGTCGATGGTGGTGATGACATAGGGTCAGTCATTGATCGACTCGGATAGCCAAATCTACCAAGTCATCGAAGCGTGGAGGCAAATCCAAAGGGTAAATCTCATCCAGAATGTCATCGGAAAGACCATGCAGAAATCGATCCCACATAGTGTGGTCATTCCACTCACAAGGTCTCCCGACCTTGAGCCGAGCGAACAAACACACAGCGGAGCTCCATGGTAAAGGTATGGTAGGAAGCGCAGGGATGTATGTTTTCCCACATGGCAGTAACCCATTCGCCAGCCCTTCCGGTGAGGAGCGTAATTACATAAGCCGACTTCATAGTATCCGACGCAAAAGTGGAGGGCTGTAACGTGAAGAACAGGGAACATTACGAAAGGAATGCGCTGCAGCATTCAGCCTCACATGAATATGGGGCTGGAGGGGAAATACGGGCTTCAAAGTATCCAGGAGCCAGGGGAACCTTTGGAGCTGGTAAGGAAGCTTCCTGAGAGAGTCCAGCATTAGGAGGCAGAGCTGCTGAATAAAAGAGGTGAGCTCGGCGAGCTGCGAAGCCATCATCTCCACAGCCCAGTTCGAAGCAGAGATTTGATCCTGCTGACATCCCAGCAAGACTCCCTGCTGAGAGAGGGTGGAGTGAAGAGTGGATTCCTCCATTGTGTCCATACTTGGCTAGATTGTCCTGTAAAGAGCAATAGTCAGACAAACAGACCCAAGAGCAGAGGAACAGTTCAAAGGATTTATTAACAACAAATATGGGCAGTCACTGGGTTGTGGAATGTCAAATATCCCAGCACCGGCTGCAGTAGCAAGAAGCAATCTCTGATAGCATGCGCGCCATGGACGTGCAAGGAGTAATATGTGAAGAGTGTGTTCGTAGGATGAGTGTGAACTTTGTGGAAGTCAGGAACAGATTCGTATAATCCTCCGTTGAAGCTTAGTGAGGTGCAGAACAACGCCCAGCAGAGATGGGCGATCTTAACTCCCGACACGTGGGCAGAGATGAGGTATCCTCCGTGGAAGACCAGCTGACATGCAGCAAAACTGGAAGGCAACCACACACCTGACACGTGGGCAACCAAGAGATACACGAGACAGGACCAACTAAGCAGAGAGAGTGAGGTTAGTACTTAACACCAAACAACAATCTTGCAAAGATACTGAGAACACAACGGGCTTAAGGAGGGAGTGAATGAGAGGGAGTGAATTAGAGGAGAACAGGTGTTGCTCGGTAGGCTAATCAGTGGCATGATCAGTGTTCCCCGGGAACAATCAATACTCCCATGGAAATGCCGATCATGCATGCCGGCCGCATTCAGCCGGCCCATTCAGTCAATGTTGGGCTGATTGTGATTATCCCTGGCGATAGTGGTTCCTGTTTTGAGACCATTAGGTTGAAGGTTCTGGTGTAAAGGCAATTTCTACTGTCCAGAACTGCCTTTTCTTTGGGCACCAACTCCAAGAACCAGCACAGGTACCATGTCGGTGAAAACAGGGTATCTGGGAACTCACATGCAACCAGCTGACAAGCGATGCTGGGAGAAAAAACTTTACCACCCCTCACTCAAACACACACGCACACACACACACAACCATACACCCTTAGCCCAGACAATATGACACTTCTCATTTACACACCCCTCCTCAGTCCGTGAAAAAAGCCCTGGATGAAACTACTCTGAAGGTGAAGGTCACATCATTTATTTGCATTTACATTAAACAGGTCTGAGGCAGACTGATAGGGCAAGGTTATTATCCTGAAGAGCACAGCTTTGATTGATCACTCCTCGCTCAATCAGGGAGAGCACAGGGAGGACTTACCGAGTGGCCGCATCCCTATTATATTGTTGTTCATTGCAGGGGGAGAAAAACAGAGGAGTCCATTCGCTGCTGGAGCCATCTGATCTCAGCCCTCATTAAGCTCCACGTATGGTGACACGGTCATTTGACTGCAGTCACTTCATTGACAAAGTTCAAGCTTAAAGTGGGATTTCATAAGCCTGCTGTGAGCTAAGAAGTTTTCCACACTGCTCCTCTCTCTCTTTACTCTCTGCTTGTCAGACAAGCTCATTTTTGCTGAGTCCACCTTAGCACCAAAAGCTGTCTTGCCACTCTTCTGAAATTAGCCCACTGTGATCCACCATTAAAAAAACAAACAAAAAAAAAACATATGGAAGCATGTTAGAGGATAAGCCTGCCAGATGACAGCAGGCTGTGCTGGCTGAGAGATATAAAGGAACAGAGGGAGAGCGTGGGAGAGAGAGAGGTTTGTTTGAGTCACCAAAGGTTTATTTGACTGTTTCTGCAGCTCAGTTAGTGAGCTCACCTCTGTGTTACCTCAGCTCAAGTGAGCTCTTTTAGCAGAGCTGAGTGTGCTTAAGGGGCAGAGGATACCACTGAGATGACACAGCATTATATATGGACATCCGGCTATGAGAAAACCTGGCAGTATTTCTCACACATATCTGCCATAAAAATATCAAACTTTACAGAACTCTGGTTGCTGTATTGAGAAAGTTTTATCACTGTAAATGTTCTTAAAGTGTTAGTTCAACCAAAAAATGGTGAAATAATTTTCTCACCCTAATGTTGTTTCAAACAACATGAGCTTTCCCCCAAGAAGAAATGTGTTGAATATCTAAAATAAAAAATTCATTTAATGAAATTAGACAGGGACCAGAGCTGTCAAGCTCCAAAAAGCACCATAAAAGTAGTAATAAGTCCCCAGTTTCCAGACTGAAATCTTCCCCTTTGCAGCTCTCAAATCTCATTCGCTTTCATATATGTTCCAAAAGAATGCATGAAGATGCTTGCACCAGGTTTGACATCAATGATGCCAAATGACACTGGTTGTCGTCACTGCAAATTTGAATATACAAAAGTGCGAATGAGATTTCAGAGCTATGGCAAGGGAGATTTCAAAACATTTTCAATGCATAACAAATTTCTGTCTGTTCATTACACAAAATCATTGCACATTTGCAGAAGACACATAAGTAATAGAGCTGTTCAGCCATGATGTCATTTGTAGGTGAACCCGGAAGTCTAATTCACCATGGGTTCCCTCTGGATTTTCCAATGGGTTTTTATAATGGGGTTGTTGAACTTATGTGTAAAATAAGGTCTGTGGTAAACATTACTTGATGATACGTGGACGTTTTGTTCTACAACATAAATTACACACAGTCATACTGCAAACGTAGCTGCACTACGTAAGATTTTTTGTTTAAAAATGAACAAATTGCCATGATTTATTGAATACATAAACAATCAGTGTTCAAAACAATGTCCTTTGTACGTAATATCCGGAAAGAAGTACCGACTGTCTCATGTTCCGACTGGAGAAACTATGTTCAGTTCAGTCAGTCACACTCACACAGTTCAGGACAGCATCACAGCAACCTGGATGGATGTTTATCTGTTATCCATTTGGCAAAGTTGTTTGCCTGCTATAATGCTTGGATAAGTTGTCTGGTAGGGTTGGTGAAGCTTATATTGGTTGTCATGCTTGTATGAATCGAACATTACTCATGTGTTAACTGATCGCGATGTATCTAAGTTGTCCTGGGAAGTTACTGTGACATGTTTATGTATGACTTCTGAAATTGACTTCTTGTCATTTTTATATTGCATATTTAAGCAAAATATTTTTAAGTTTAATAAAGTATATTTTATCACCATCATTACTGAATCCTCGTTTTATGTTTTTAGTTTACGGTGTTATTGTGTGCATTGCATAGACATACTATTGTAGTATTACAGTTCACTTGCATTATCAATGAGGTGGCTGTACAACATAGCCTAATATAAAAATAATAAAGTCTTCCATTCAATTTGTATCAGCCATGTCACGAGTTTCATCTTTTAAATTGATAAGTGTAGTATAATACAAACATTAACAGTAGAAAACACTTGAAAATCACACTAAAATACACTGGTAATGGATGTTGATTGAGATGATTGAGTCCCCTGTTCTCTATGTAAAAGCTCTTTGAGTGTAGTGTCTGAAAAGCATTCAGAGTGTTTTTTTTATTTTTCAAAGCAATTAATATTTCAGTTTTAAATGTTTAATTGTATAACATAATATCAACATGAAAAAACCATGTTATGACTCCGGCTCTGAATATCTCCAAGTCTTGATCACACTCAGGCGATGTCCAGGTAAGTTCAAATCATGAGATTCATCTACCAGAAGAGCAGTGCCGAAACACGACTGATGTAAGTGTTCTTCCGCAAATTGCTTGCAATTTTAAGTTTCATCCACAGATATCGCTAGAGAACACAAAATTACGTAGTGCAGCTTTAAAAAAAGGATGCAATTCAATACAGCATCAAAATTCATGTTTGAGGTATGAATTTTTGGACTAAAACTTGAACAGCTCTATATGGATTACTTTTATGGTACTCTTAGAGTGCTTTTTGGGCATTGTTGGACAGCGTCCATTCCTATCCACTTTCATTGTATGTAAAAGAGCAGCATCAACATTTTAGCTAACATCTCCTTTTGTGTTCCAAAGGAGAAAGAATTTTCATTTTTGGGTGAACTATTTCTTCAAGCAGTAAAGCTGGTGAAAATAATAGATAATCTGTAGAAACTCCAAATTTCATCTGAAACAGCTGCTGTGAGAAAATGTCCTGCCAAAATATGATTGGCAGAGAGACTGTTGTTAAGCGAGGTCTGTTCACTGTCTAATGAGAGCTCAATGAAGAGACAGAGCAAAAAGAGACAAGTGCATGTCTTGGCAAATATCACGTCTTTTGTGTGTGTGGGTTGACTTAGCTATACTTTGGGGACAAATTTGTCCCCAGAATTTAGCTAAATCTGACAAGACCTCCCTTTAAGGGGATTTAGGAATGTCCTTTTTTTATTATTTTTTTGGGCAAATGAAAATGCCCAATGCTCTAAAAATTTAGTTATAACCAAAATTGGGTCTTGACAGTAATCTATAATCTGAAAGTAAATGTGTGTTTTGTAGGCTGTATAGGGTGTGTTTGGGCCTGTATGTTCAGCACAATATCACATGATCATGACAAGAAGCTTAGCTATCCAGAGGACACCAATGAAATGATAGACGTTCAGCACAACCCTCAAAAACAAAGCAGCAAAACTCTGAATCCAGAACCCATGCTGTTTGGTGGGTGTGTATGAGCGAAAATAAATCAAAGAGAGCTCACACACATACACAGCGGGGCCGTGCCAGGGCGCGGAAATGCAGAAAAGGGCCCTGCAGTCTACCTGTGATGGCAGTGGTTCCCAGCATGAGGGAAGATTAATGCCGGCACTCTAGAGCAGAGCAAACATCCTGAGCTTAATAAGGTACGAACAATTGCTTCCATTTTGTTTGCTATCAAGGGAAAACTAAACTCGGGCTGCTGAGGTGTATTTTTTACTCCTTGATGTGGACTAGAAAAGTAGGGACTCGAAGCCGCTGTTCATGTGTGACACAAAAAAGGCTGGTGTAAAAATACAGCATTCAAGTCTAAGTGAGGGGATTTTTCTCATGTGTTCCAACCCCGTATGACTTCCTTTCTTCTGTGGACCACAAAAGGAGATTTTTTTTGCCAGAACTCAGTAATAGCCCCTAACATTCTGCCTTTCATGTTACATACATAAAGTCATACAAATTTGGAACATCATGAGGGTGAGTAAATGATGACAGAATTTTCCACTACCTCTTTAATTGGGCCCATTAAAAAAAAAATTCAAAGCGAATCAGTGTGTTTGTAAGTGCTACGATGCAAACGCATGTTCTCACCTCCACTCCCTGTACTTTGAGCTTCATGTGATCCTCCCGCGTGGTCTTCCCATCTTTTCTTTTTTTCCAGCAGTAGCCGTCCTTTCTGTACTTCACCTTCTTCCTATTGTACAGGATCATTGACCCATTCTGTGGCCTAGATCCAGGCGTGAGGGGAAAGGAAAGAGGGTGGGAGGATGGAAGAGAGGAGATGGGGTTGGGATGGGTTAGGGATAGGGGAAAAAAAGAAATGTTTATTGCTTTGGGACTCATTCTGTAGAAGTACAAAGCAGGCTGACTGGAGGCAGTGAGAGAAGCAGTGACGCACCAGTGACTTTATGTTCATCCAAGTTGTATGTGGTCATACAGAGTTGAAAAAGCAACCTTAAGCATAAACTAGACTTTTACATTTTCAAAAGAAATGTGAGTGGTGCTTGCCTCTGCAAAACTTGCAGTCATGATATGCTAGGTTGTTACCAGCCCTTCTGAAAAGACCAGATTGCTGGTCCAAACTGGTTTATGCTAGTTTGGTGCTGGTCAAGATCAGGGTTTGGAAACTAGAACTGGTTCTTTTTCAGAAACGGTTTCATATGAACAGAATTATTTATGACTTTGGTTCCATTAACGGTCTGTGACGAGAAGGAGGGCGGGGCCGGGCCGTGACTACACACGTGTTGTTAAATCGACACGTGCAAATGATTTTGAACTTTCACTTGTATATGACCTTCCAAATGATTGTTCGGATGTTTACCGCGATTTTATCAAAATCATTTGGAAGGTCAGATAAAAGTGATTGGCGGACCGCATCAAATCACTGACTTACATTAAATAAATACATTACATCGTACCGGGAGACTCTGAGAACTTCACTTCAGGTACTGAATACTGACCCAGCCTTCCTTCCTACTTAATAAATGACTTTAAGCAGGCCATTCTTTTTAGTGAATCAAAAACTTACTGAACCACAAGTCATTAATTTCATCAAGTCTGACTTGAAATAAACCAATAATTGGTAATGGTTGTTGATATAACAATGTGTAGTTAAATATACACATTCAGAATTTGTGGGAGTATTGTAATTAGCGGTATTTTACATAAAAAATAAATGAATGATAAAATATCTTAATTAAAAATGTTGTGTAAAACCACAAAAGCAAGAATATTTTCAGTTAAAATCTGAAATAATCTCATCATTAGTAACAGGCTGCTGAGGGAGGTTAATCCATTAAGAATTGCATTTTGTATTGCATTTCTTTCTAAATACCTCTGAAGTACTTAAAAATTGTTAATGGGACCATTAAGGAACCAGCATTGTTAAGAGAAATCAGAATCATTAAATCCTTACAATTCCCATCCCTAGTCAAGCTGGTGAACAATCAATGCCTAGCTGTAGAAGCATGGCTTTTCTGGTGAAGCTGGTTGACCAAAGAAATATTGCTGGTTAAGCTAGCTAAGAAGCCTATAGAAGATACCAGCACACGGACGTGCACAGAATGGGGGCTACAGGGGTGCAAGCCCCTGCCGCTTTCATTCACAAATCTAAAGGTGCCCTTCACAAATGTAAAGGTGCCCTTTTAAGGGGAGGTGTCTTTACTACAGCACAACCCCCCCTCATATACTATGGAAGGCAGATTTCTCTTCACACTCTGTACATGTCCTTTCGCCCTGCCCCTGCTGAGGTCTGTGCATGTCACTGCAACAGCATCCAAAACACATCAACATTTTCTGGTGACCAGCAACACTGAACTTTTCTGTAGATACTGTAGGGCATTGCTATGCAGTTGTAAAAGTGTTCTGAGTTCTTGTTAGTACATTGCTATGCAGTTGTAAAAGTGTTCTGAGTTCTTGTTAGTACATTGCTATGCAGTTGGTAGGGTGTTATGGGAGGTTGCTTACTGGCCCAAGCCAAAAGAGACCACCCCAGTCCAAGTCTTTATGATATTCTGGTTCCTAGATATGGCTCAGGTCCCTTTTTCAATGCAAGCCTATGGGATTCTTTTGCTCGTTTTATCATCCCATTGGCAAAAACCATAAGTCTGATCATTCACAAAAGTACTTGCACACATCTCTTCAAAAATCAACAGATCTTGAGGTCTCATGTAGCACAAACACTGCAAATTTAAATACTTAGGGCTATTGATTTATTCAAATCCCTAACACTACGTATGGGAAATAGCAATAGTGATGCTTGCTTTAGCAGGCACAATTACTTATTAAACACTTGGCTTTGTTTTCAAGAAAAAAAAAAAAAGGCTCTGAAACGCTGATTCTGACTGATATAAATTTCATTTAGTCCAACAAGAGCCTCAGCACTACCCTTGCACACGCAAATAAGTAGTGGAGTACATCCTATTGAAAAAAAGGTGAAAAAATATCCTCAACATTTCATTCATAATTCATCCTCACTTTACCATTCCATTGCCCTCTGGTTGATAATGATACTGTGTAAGTTTGTGAAGAGCTCCCAACTTGCCACTATTTATGACCATACAAATGTTCCAAACACCCAATAATTTTAGGGTGGAAGGTATCATAAGTACACAAACTCACACACAAGCGCATGTGCACAGTTTCCCAGTTGAACAATTGCTCACATACAGAGCCTATGGGGCATGCACACTCAGTAAAAAGCAACAGCACACACATTAAGGTGCATCTATGGTTGGCAGAGTCTGGTTGGGTCCCAGGAGGCTGTAGTTTTGTTGTGTGAGAGTTAGGTAGTGTGGGAGTTGAGACGATTCAGCAAAGTCTCAGCCATGAAACCAGCTGTTGTTAACGTCTGTTAGCCAGCCATCACCCATGGCAGCAAACATATTATACTTCACCTCTTTCTCTTCTTCTATCTTTCTCTCACAAAGTCACACACACATACACAAACAACAAGCTCTGTTCCAAAACCTAGAGAGCTGCCTCCAGAGGATTTTGAAGGGATATTTCATACAAAAATTTATATTTTCTAAGTTTATATTCATGTAATATATGGGGGAAAAGTATGAAAATTTATTATAAAATGGATTTATGACAGTATTTGTAGGATAATGTTGATTACCACAAACATTTTTTTCGACTTGCCCCTCCTTTTCTTAAAAAACAAGAAAAAAAACAACAACAAAAAAACACTAAAATCACAGTTACAGTAAGGCATTTACAATGGAAGTGAAAGGAGACAATTTGTTAACATGAAAATACCCACTGCTTCAAATGAATAGCCAAAAGACGTAAACAGTTTGGATGATAAAATTATTTTAGTGTGATAAAATCGCATACTAAATTTTTCTGTGTCATTATATCTCTGGAAACTGCAAGTTATTGTCTGCCTGCACTTTTTTGTTTATTTTATCATTTCTTTCTGGCTCAGATATATTTATAATACTGCATACATCAGTTTGCAGCTCAGCTCATGGGGAGTCTTGTTTATCTTGCAATTGCTCATCAATCATTTCCGGGGACGAGTCTCTGGGGCTGATGGGGCCCCCTCTCTCCCTGCACTGTGGCCCCTGACAGCACTTTTTAATTAGAGATGCCAGTCAAAAAGTGTCATGCACAATCCTCTCTCCTTTTCCCTCTACCAATTTGTCAAGTGCCAGGGGTAGTTGTTACATACACTATATTGCCAAAAGTATTCGCTCACCTGCCTTTAGACGCATATGAACTTAAGTGACATCCCATTCTTAATCCATAGGGTTTAATATGACGTCGGCCCACCCTTTGCAGCTATAACAGCTTCAACTATTCTGGGAAGGCTTTCCACAAGGTTTAGGAGTGTGTTTATGGGAATTTTTGACCATTCTTCCAGAAGCGCATTTGTGAGGTCAGACACTGATGTTGGACGAGAAGGCCTGGCTCACAGTCTTCGCTCAAATTCATCCCAAAGGTGCTCTAACGGGTTGAGGTCAGGACTCTGTGCAGGCCAGTCAAGTTCTTCCACACCAAACTCGCTCATCCATGTCTTTATGGACCTTGCTTTGTGCACTGGTGTGCAGTCATGTTGGAACAGGAAGGGGCCATCCCCAAACTGTTCCCACAAAGTTGGGAGCATGGAATTGTCCAAAATCTCTTGGTATGCTGAAGCATTCATAGTTCCTTTCACTGGAACTAAGGGGCCAAGCCCAGCTCCTGAAAAACAACCCCACACCATAATCCCTCCTACACCAAACTTCACAGTTGGCACAATGCAGTCAGACAAGTACCGTTCTCCTGGCAACTGCCAAACCCAGACTCGTCCATCAGATTGCCAGATGGAGAAGCGTGATTCGTCACTCCAGAGAACGCGTCTCCACTGCTCTAGAGTCCAGTGGCAGCGTGCTGTACACCACTGCATCCGACGCTTTGCATTGCACTTGGTGATGTATGGCTTGGATGCAGCTGCTCGGCCATGGAAACCCATTCCATGAAGCTCTCTACGCACTGTTCTTGAGCTAATCTGAAGGCCACGTGAACTTTGGAGGTCTGTAGCGATTGACTCTGCAGAAAGTTGGCGACCTCTGCGCACTATGCGCCTCAGCATCCGCTGACCCCGCTCTGTCATTTTACGTGGCCTACCACTTCGTGGCTGAGTTGCTGTCATTCCCAATCGATTCCACTTTGTTATAATACCACTGACAGTTGACTGTGGAATATTTAGTAGCGAGGAAATTTCACGACTGGACTTGTTGCACAGGTGGCATCCTATCACAGTACCACGCTGGAATTCACTGAGCTCCTGAGAGCAGCCCATTCTTTCACAAATGTTTGTAGAAGCAGTCTGCATGCCTAGGTGCTTCATTTTATACACCTGTGGCCATGGAAGTGATTGGAACACCTGAATTCAATTATTTGGATGGGTGAGCGAATACTTTTGGCAATATAGTGTATGTTTGTCCATCTCTCTTTCACTCCCCCTTTTTTTTTAAACCACAATTTGTCATCTGTTGACCTTAACGCTAATTAATTCTGCTTCTAATCCCATCTCCTATCTCTTTGTTTCCCATTATATCATGTCATCTTTTAGGAGCACTCATTCCCTGATGCTACCTCCATTCAACTCGCTGGTCTCTTCTGTCTGAATGTCATTCTGAAAGACTTCCTGCTGCAACACATTCATTCTCTCTCTGTGAGTCTGGGACCATGTCGACACTGTTTAAGTCATTAATCTGCTAGCTCTTGTGCCTGCTGTGGGATTGAGCCTGAGACACAATGACAACAAAGTGGAAAAGAAGACGCTGGAGGAAACTCTCTGTAGACATTAAGAGTTACAATAACCTAATCAGATTTCAACCACATCACATTTCACACACACACACACACACACACACACACACACACACACACACACACACACACACACAAAACATCTTAAAATGATTCCTTGTCTTAGGAAAAAAATAATAAGAATGAATAAGGCAGACAATTCATAGAGTTGAGGGTCATCCCATTGCCTGGAAAGCTTGTGGAATAGGGGTAAGGCTCGTAGGTCAAAGGTCTCAACACCTTACTTATCAGTGCAGTGCACAAGTTACTTGCTGTTCCTTTTTTCCACTTAAAAACTAATGCACCACTTTTCAATTTTAGCCAGTTGATAGAGAGTACAGAGGCATTCCTCTGCCATTCATGGTCATATTCTGGGGTGCAAGAGAGACCGTGAGTATGGCCTGTAAGATTTCTTTCTCACCCTCTGTGTACATAAGCCATTCAATTATACTTATCAGAATTATACATATTTATATGCTGCAGTGAAATGCCAACTTCTCTGTTATCAAGGCAACATGACAGGAGGCCATGTGTCTCAGAGGCCTAAACGTGACAGATTAATATGGAAATGTAGCTCGCCTTTATTCAGAACAACTCACTGTGATTCAGTCTCACCAGGTTGGCCGAGAGGATAATCAGCTTTGGCCTTCAGTCTGCACACAGGCTCATCCAGATTCTCAAGAGAACCTTCATTTACCAAAGCTAATAGCATCCACATATTTAGTTTAATCATCATTCAAAATGACTGGCCGAGCAGAGGCCTAGGCAGTTGAGAAAGAGGCTAGCAATAAAATAACTGCTGTATGGTTGTGTTTCAGATTTCAAAACGACGTGGTGATTAAAGAAATGAACAGTACTTTTGACAAATGTTTAAAATGGGGAACACTCACATAAGATCTCCAATCATATCATTGGATAAGAAAAATCTGTTTAATTCTACATAAGGTTGAGTCATTCCCAAAGGGTGGAAGCCATGTTGCGATCACATGACCGGTTGGACACAACTCACTTTTGCTGCATCCCAGTTAGTCTACTTATGCTATGTCTTTAAAGTGTGAACTGTTTTTGTAATGGAAAAGTGACTACTTTTTAGTGTGTATCAAAAAATGTGCAAGTATTGGGACATACTATCATGTCATTAAATCACACCTTGAAACAAACGACCCTTCTGTCGCATTGTTACGTGTATCCTGTCACCATACTCCGACCTGTCAATCATCCTGTTACAGTTATCATGACCTGCACATACCTCGTTTCATTTTTAATATCACCCATTTATCATTCTTCATTGCATTTCATTTGCGATACCCTACAATGATTTCTACCTTATTGGAGAAGAAACAGTGCATCGCTGAAGATCTGTTGCAGGGTGTTTCGTGTGGAGAAGAGCTGATTTTTTTATATAATGATGCATGTAATAATGTGTAGTTAATGCAAATCAAACTTGTCTCTTTTCCTAATGTTATCTCTATTCAATGTGTGATGTTTAAAATGTGTTGTAGATTAAATATACTGTAACACTAATGAGAGTTACTGTATATTTAAAGTGCTGGATTGCTTTATTTATTGTTTTTATTTTTCCTTTGGCAGAGTTACATACGGTTTACATCATTACAACAGTCTCTTGAAAAAAATCTGACCTTCACTATATTTCAGTGATACAATAAATGACAAAAATAAAATGAGAACAGACAATTGTGTTTATTTGGTTCATATTCTGTTTGAAATATCCCTGTTTTTAATCGATATGGTGCTGACACTTTTCCTTCGAGATTATTTTAAAAAAAAAAGCTCTTACGAAACATCCAACATCCACCATATAAGAGCATCTAAAATTAGCAGTACAAATACAGTAGATGAATATAAAAGAATGCATGATATCAAAATGAGGATTATTAATCATTCATACCTTTTCTGATCAATGTAAATGAAGCTGCTTGTTCGCTAACAATTTAATGAGCCGATCAGCGTCTTTGTCCTAAAGCAAGAACAAAGTAGTTTTTCTTCACAGTGTTTAACCAAACTTACATTATGTTTAATGTTGTTTTATGTTGTAAAAACATAATGAAGAGATGATGCGCCGTTGGTCTCACTGCCATGTTTATACTTTTTCAAGTATGACAGTTTTAAAGTTATGATGCGAACGGTTAAACTCCTCTTCCTTTAAGCAAGGGATTGTGGGCAATATAAGCCGAAAGAGTGTTCATGGATCCACACTACAAAAAAATTACCGGAAATAGTAGACCATCCGGGCAACTTTGGGACACTCATTTCCACATACTATGGTTTGGGACACCTTAATTCTTATCTCGGGTACTGTTTAGGGCGGATAGGGTCCGGATTGGGACACAAGGTTTTTCTCAGTAATCCCCTCAGTAAAATTATATTTCTATAATGGCATCAGTAGCCAATAAACATCTTCATCCACGTCAATGTTTCTAAATCCGGTTTGCTTTCTAGTTCATTTTCTTCTTATACTTTCCTTTACTGTCTCCACTATTGTATCAATAAAAGTCCCTAAATTCCCTAGCACAGTTTGAGATCTGCACTAAAACATCAAACAACACATTCTATTATGTTCTGAATTAATGTGAGAAAAATTTATCAAAGAGAATTCAGATTAATAAAAGGTGCAAAAACTACCCTTTTCTATTTAAAATATACAATAAAAAGCCCACTAACAACTAACAAAAAAATAAAAATAAAATAAAAATCCTTCGCAGGATGAAGGAAGGTTGGCCATGATATCCAGACTCCTTTGAATCTTGACTTTGCAGTGGCCACAAAAAATAAAATAAAATAAATAAATAATAATAATAATAATAATAATTAATATTATTATTATATACAGTATAATTATTTTGGACACTTAAGCCACACACACACACACACACACACACACACACACACAGACACAAACACACACACATTTATATATATATATATATATATATATATATATATATATATATATATATATATATATATATATATATATATATATATTTTTTTTTTTTTTTTTTTTTTTTTTTTTTTTTGAATTTCATTGCATTAGATAACACAATATCAAACTAAGTAGAATCTGCAAACTAATCAGTCTAGGCCTTTTCTCAAAAGTAAACTTCACTCTTCTAAACCATTTTGTAATTAATTCTACCCAAATGGTCCCAAGGTGATTTGTAGTGGGTGTATGAAGTCAGTTCCCATCAAGTTCACACAGGAGTTCTAGCAGTTAGTTAGTTATTTGTAGTCGACTAGTTTGTGAAACTAGTCCATGAAGTTGCAGTGAGAGGAGCGATGAGGTGCTCAGCCTATTTACATTTACATTTATTCATTTGGCAGACGCTTTTATCCAAAGCGACTTAAAAAAGATATTACTTTATTTAAACCAAGAAGCACATGCTGAACTCAGCAGAAAACATGTTGAAAATGCACTATAAACCTATTTATCAACACAGTCTTTTACAATAAAGGCTTTTATGACCCCACATAAAATACTGTATTGAACTACTCACCCAAAGATGTCTTGATACAATTTAACCATGCACACAACACTTTTATCACGTAAATTAGGTTTCATAATGTTAAGTTTATAATAGATTTCAAATTGCGCACTCGCGATATTACTTTATTTTCAGTATAGTCACACAGTACAGATGAGATGAAAACTCAAACCGCATCTCCCATTGAAGTCACGCAGCAGCTCTGCTTACCCCTCACAAACACATAATATTTCAAAGACTCTTTGTATATTTTGTTGATTTTATGGTATTTCTGTTAAGGGAATTGCAATCCTATGAGTAGCAGGCTCATAGCTACAAGTTTGTTTACTCATGGCGGCTGTTGACTCTTCACAGTTATAAAAGCTTTGTGTCAAACGTGTTTGATCAATCAGGTTGCAGCACCTCCCACAGTCCCTCTTTTCCCAAAAAGTACGTACCCCAGAGTATGCATCAAAGAGTCCCTTTAAATGGCTAAGAGGAACTATAGATCCTCATGTGTGAAAACAATGAAAAATAGTAGTAAATGTACCTATTGTAAAATGGGCTTTAGTGTGTGCAGTGGGAAAGGGAATATTCTAGGCAGGAGACAGTAAAGCAGCTCTCTTAGTTTTCAAACAGACATTATATGTGTGTGTGTGTGTGTGTGTGTGTGTGTGTGTGTGTGTGTGTGAGAGAGAGAGAGAGAGAGAGAGAGAGAGAGAGAGAGAGAGAGAGAGAGAGAGAGAGAGAGAGAGAGAGAGTTTTGAAGATCAGGGAGGTAAGCAGGCTGAAGCCAAGCTCCACAGGAAGGAGTGAGCATGTGCTGTTATCAATTACCCATCAGGTTTTCAGACACCGCTTCTAACGGCCGGCTACAACCAACCAGCCAACACGTATACAAACATGAACACAGATACACACATACATGGAGTCATTCATGCAGACATATAATGTGTACTACAAGAACAGGCGTATTCGAATGCAAGTCTAAGTGAGAATTAAGTGATAAGTGTGAATTTAAAAAAAACAGAACAAACACACACCAAATATAAAATAAACCACACACACACTATCCAGAACCAATGAACACCACACACAGATAGCAGCCTGTCAATCTCTACTGAATCAACATTCAGCATATCATACCCCCATGTCATGGCCGCAGGTTGAGTGATGTATCACATCTACACACACATGTTGTTGCGGCTATCCTTATGAGGACTTTCCATAGACATAATAATTTTCATACTGTACGAACTAAAGATTCTACCCCTAAACCTCACAAAAAGCTTTCTGCATTTTTACATAAAAAAAAAAAAAAACATCGTTTAGTATGATTTTTAAGTGTTTTGAATAGTGGGGACACTAGAAATGTCCTCATAAACCACATTTATAGCATAATACCCTTGTAATTACCAGTTTGTAACCTAAAAAAAATTCCCTTGTAAACCACCCAAATCCGCCCACACACACACAGTTGTCATGCATGGTTAAGGGGCTGGTTATAGCGGTCTGCTACCTGACCTGAGCCCATTAGGACTTTGATTGAAGTACTATGGGTATAAAACAATGTTATAAATATTTAATGTATTAATTTTTAGCCTAACTCTTTTTACACACACATTCCTTCACATTCACTTCATAGCTTGTGAGAATCTGTTTCTCTGGGTCTGAAGATGAAATAAAAAAAGAGAGCGATTTCGGCTTCAATCTACACATTGGATAGAGTCTTGTTTATGGGTTCAGGATTCAATTTTATGCCCAGGCAGACTGCTACAGTGTGCAAATTATACAACTTTCTGGGGTCAAATGTATATAGAATGTTTTTGGAGCACAATCGTTTGAGGGTCATCTTTGCGAACAAATTCTTATTTGGTGACTTTAGCACAGTAAGTTAACTATCTTTAATATGCTGTTTATATATATGTATATATAAGTAATAATGACAGTATCTATGTTTTGTCAATTTTACACGATAATAATCCTAGCAAAAAGTGTTTAAGCAGCCTACTGATGCTATGATTAACTCGTTAGGTGACCCTGATTTCTGTTCTCGATTGTCTATTTACTGCTAGGTGAAAATATGCGGCCATCATTAACTTGTAATCTAACTCCTGGATACTGAAATGTTTAAAAAAACACTGTATATATACTATACCAGGGGGCTGTTGAATGCTTGATTCTGATTGGTTGGCGGACATTCCAAGGTGTGTAATTATTTATAAGGAAACGCACGGCTATGAAGTAGTTCCAGGTCTTGACCTCGTTACGGTTCTATATCACTTTGCCAAATTATTTCAGTAATTTCTAGAGCCGTACAGGCTACCATATCAAAATAACTAAATAAAACATAGACACTGATATCAAGTAAACGAGATAAGAATGACAAACAATTTCTATAATATCTAAATTAATTTTAATATCTGTGGAAAGCACCCCCATGACCCATACACGTACATATAGACAATCGTGGGCAACACACAAAACCTTGATGTCAACACATACCCGTGACTTAACAAAGCAGTTTAGCAACAGAAAAACTACATACAAAAATGACGATTTGAAGCCATGTTAATTACGAAAACATCTGAAGAGAGCTGCAGCATTGTATTTTTAAGATCTTTTGCTGGTGGCCTGTATGTGAGTGAGAGGAGCACTTTACAAGAGCCAATCAGAGCACAATGCGAGTTTGATGATGTTCAGATGAGCCAACAGAACCATCAGGAAATGATGTACAGTATGCATAAAACTATTTTAAATGTAAATCTCCCACAACCCTGAGACTGAAATTTAGCGCTCACATTCATCTCCCTTACTGTCTCTTGATGTTTCACTCTCTGAATCTGCCTCTTTTGTGCTCAACCTTATACGACACATACATGTGCAACACACATACATGTATACATTCTCAACTGTGCAGGTTTGTTCATTAAAGTATGCTGTTTCTTTGGCCGCATTTATTTAAACACAAATGAATGCTGATAAGGGAATGTTCCAATACATATATGAATTTGACAGATGTTTTTATCCAAAGTGAATTGCAGTGCTTTCAAAGTATACATTTAAGTAGTATGTGTGTGTTCACTGAGAATTGATCCCATGAACTTGGTGTTGCCAGTGCCATGCTGTACCAGTTGAGCGACAAGAACAATGTTACACAGTAAAAGGCTGAGTCTGACCTCTCTGGCAGGTGAGTTTAAGCATTCTCCCTCTCTCTCTCTCTCTCTCTCTTTCTCTCCATATCTGATTGCCTGAGAACTGATGCCCATCCCATCCAGCTTAAAACAGATGTTCTATGCACGGTTATCACGATGAGAAAAAGCAGAGACAATTTAAAAACAATATAAATTATGGTGATTTGCGCAGTGTCTGTCCCTCCGAGACCTATGAGATAGGAAAAGAGATGTCGGAGGGGAGGGGCCTGTGTGCTTTTATCTATGCTGAAACAGCTACGCAGATGGAGAGTTCAGCCTAACAACTGTCACTGATGGGACAGCAGATATTCAGACCTGAGAGAGGGACAGATGCAGACAGAGAGAGACTGCAACAGATAGATGTAGTTATGACATCACTGTTTCTACTGTCTGTCTGATCTCCATTCAGCGGTTCAGAGTGTTACTGAGCACGTCTGCTGGGCTGTTCTCTATCTGCTGAGGAATGACACTGCTGTAGCCAGCTTTAATTAAAGCTTTTGAAGAGCACGCAGGCATGCATGAATAAATCACCGAATAGGCTGGCATCAAAGCATTGGTCGATGTGGCTCGGGAGGCTGTGTCTGTGCGGTGGGTGCTACATTGGCCTCATTCTTCAAACTTGCCTCTCTCACCCTGTCCAGCACCTCTCACTGGGAGCCAAATTCATTTCTCTCGACTGTTTTGCAAAATGCTCTTAGACCATTTTCTAGATCTCAGAGGACCAGCATTAAAGCAAGACGTGGGTACGAGGGTGTGTGTATGCATGTATTTGTAACATGCTGCACTTTTATGCTAATATTACGCAGATGGTGCATGAATGTTTTTATAATCAAACTTATTAGAAAAAACATTTTGTGTCCTTTTTCCAAAATTCACTGAACAATATCAGTGTGCATACACTACATGGTCAAAAGTATGTGGACACCTGAACAGCACACCCACACAGTTTGTGCTTGTTAAACATTTAATTTCAAAACCATGGCCATTAACAGGGAGTTGGTCCTCTCTTTACTACTACAACAGCTTTCACTATTCTGGGAAAACTTTCCACTAGATGTTGGAACATGCTGTGGGGATTTTCCCCCATTCCGACACAAGAGCTGCAGTGAGATCAGGCACCGATGTTGGTCGATGGGTCCTCACTTGTAGTCGGCATACCAATTCATCCCAAAGGTGTTCAGTGGGGTTCAGGTCTGGGACTTGAGCAGGCTAGTCAAGTTCTTCCACACCAGACTCAGTAAACCATTTTACTGGTGGCATCATATAACAGTGCCACACTAAATGTGACTGAGCTCTTTAACACACTCCATTCTACTGAAAATGTTTGTCTAAAGAGACTGTATGACTGTATGCTTGATTTTATGCACCTGTTAGCAATAAGTGTATCTGAAATTGCCAAACCCATGAATTAGAAAAGGGGTGTACACCTTTGGCCATATAGTGTACCATAGTCAGGGTAGCAAAAGCTCAGTGTCACATATCCAGCTGATGAAACATTAAAAAAAAAAATGTTTTGTTTTAGGTTTCGTTTTGGTAATTAGACGTGGTCTAGAACAGGGGTTTTAAAACTTTCTAATCCCAAGAAATCCCAAATATGATGATCCCTTTGCAATGAAACCCCCTTGCTAAAAAATGCAGTTATATATTTTTATGTATAAAGACTAATTTATACTGTGCTTGATTTAAAAAAAAAAAAAAAGAAAGAAAGTCACCGTCCTGCCACTTTGGTCTTGGTCTTTCATGTCATGGCGGGATCGTGGCCATCTCCTCTCCCAGATTGTCCAGTACTGTCTCTGTTTGTCTTGCCTTGTTCTATGTTGTGTCAGGGTTTGGCCAATCTGTTGGTAGTTTGTATTATCAGGTGATCGAGCTCTGACACATTTCATGTCTTATTTGTGGCTGGGAGTGCATTGCATTGTTTTTTTACTTTGCAGTGGGCACTCAGGTTTTGTCTAGTCCGGTGTTTGTGTAAGAATGCATGGCATTGCTTTATTGGCATTGCTTTATTGGCATTGCTTGTGTTTTCCTGGCGGCATGTGCTCGTGTCAGTTGTCTGTGTTTGTCATGTGTTAGTACATGGCTTTGCTTGGTTCCTCATTGCCACATGCTTTTCTGTCTTGAGTGATACCCTGCCCTCTCGTTTGCCTTTTACCTTGTTATCTGTTTCACCTGTTCTCCTTCATTTGTCTGCTTATTTAAACTCCTCTTGTGTTCTGGTGTTGGATTATTTTGCATGCTTTCCTGTTGGTCAGTTCCCTGTTTGCTTGGTTGGTTTTTAGTTTCTTAGTTTCTTTGAGTTTTCAGTTTTCTGTTCTTGTTTATCTCCCTTGTGAGTTTTTTATTTTTATTTTTTATAAAACTTAGTGTAACGTCCTCCTGCATTTTGGGTCCTTCCTTACAAAGTGTGACAGAAACTGGCTTTTATATTTCCATTTTACTAAATTCAAAAGAAAGAATTACAATTTTATCTGGAAAATATTTACTTTGCATTAAGATGACAACATATCTTTCTTTTCTACCCACTATCAGATTAATGTTACATGTATAAACATGAAGAAAAACTTCAATTAATTTAAAATTAATTTGTAGTCTTTAAAAAGCAGAATGAAACAGTAATAATTCAAATTTAAAATAATTTTTTTTTTTTTTTTACACTATTCTCTGAAATTATACTTGCTAACACCTGTGTTAGTTGCTCATTTTAATAGACAGCATGCAAAAAGACAGCATGTTTTTTGTGATCTTTCCAGTGTGAATTGCTGGTGGGATTACTGTAAATGAGATCTATCTGCTCCTCTCTCTTCTGCACTGAGCATACTGTTTACTGTCTGATTTCCTGCAGCCGTTACTTATTATGACATGAGGTGAAGTGGATACTTTGTACTCTCAATAAAACATGAGTGTGCGGGGATTGCTTACTACCTAATTTCATGTAGCAGCTCGCAAATATCTAAACCCTCCGGAGCTTTTTTCTGTGCTCCTGCTAATAATAGCCACACAATTAAATCTAAAACTGCAGCGGCAGGGGAAACCTCAAAAAAACTGGAACTGGCTAAAAATTTACAAACCTTTCCATAGTTCTGATTTGATTATGTGTAAGACTGCTTAGTACAGTGCATAATGCATATATTCAGAATTCCACACTAGTAGATGTTATGTTCTTTCTCTGCTGCTTCTTTGAAGGATGTGTTATACATTAGTACCAAAAGCACAATTACCAATGCTTCCTCCAGGAATAATAATAAAAAATAAAAATAAAAATTAAAAAAACAGGAAGTGGAGCTGTCTGTGTGTCTCTGTGCAGACTGCCTATCCTCCAGAGAAAGTGATATGAGAGAGATGGGAAATGTATTATTTCTGAGATTATTTTCCATTTTTTGTCAGAGTAATTACAGGCACAATGTGGTGCTCACACTCATTGAGGGAAAAAATGAGAAAGGGAGACAGAGAAAGGGAATGAGCGTTTAACAGCTAGACAGAGAAGCTGGAATGAGGCCTGTGTTCAACGCTCATATCATTCCTCTACAGTAACTCACAGGTCTGGATGGTTGAACACTTTTGCTCCTCTCTAATATCCTGAAAAATAATGTATGAAACTCATAAAGTCTCTTGTTTACAGGCCTTAGATGTGCATTTCCTAAAGGAAATACCAGCTTCCTTTTCTGCAAGTCAGCAAAAGATCATTGTTAAAGTTTTAGGTAAGCTTAGGTTGCAGGCTTTGGTTCTGTGTGAATGAGATTCTGCATCAGAGCCGCATTGGTCATGTTGTGACACTGAGCAAGCATCTTGCTTTTTGTTGGCTGGGAATGCTAATTAATACCATCTTTGCAGTGTAAAGGCAGCTACCTAGATTGTTAAATAGATACAAGAATGAAAAGATCAGTCACAATTTAGTACGCAAAGAACTGCAAAACCAAAGACCAATTGCAATTCAGTGTGCAAATATTATGATGGCATCATTCTTAATAGAACATCCTTGAGAGAACTTTCTAACAATAAGTACGTCAGTAGGAGATTCTTAAACCCTACTCTTATATTTCTTAAAATGTATGAAGCTTAAAAAATAAATTATATAAATAAATAGCAGACTTCAGGCTGAAATTATATACAAAACAAATAATGAACTGAGTCTGAACTCTCAATGGTAAGAGCTGAATTTATTTCAGAAAATTGTGGAGAAGAATAACTTGAAAGAACTTCTACAAGAAACATCTACAAGACGGATCTCAATAGTAGTTGTAGAAAATGAAAGCCTCAATTAGATAAAATCCATATTCCAGACTCTCTACATTACTGATGACAGAACACAATGTCCTTTGGCCTCCAGTTAGATCAGTTGTTAAACTGAGCTTTATGGATCACTAGGGCATGGTCTTCACTCACCCACCCAGAGTAGTGTACATTTCACACTTCTGACCAGAGCCACTGATCTCTCACCTGACTCATACAGATAGCTAATTACTGATTACAGATAGCCTTATGATTCATCTGTAATGCAATTCTGCATGAAAAGTGAGATGACAAAGAAAGACAAAAAGAAAGGAAGTAAAGAAGCAGTCATTTACATTGCGAGTAAATCACCCACATATGCGACCAAATTCTGCTCTATGCTAATAAACAATGTCTGCTATTAGCCACTGTCTAGTCAATATTAAAATTTCACTTGCCAGTGATTGAGTTGTGTAGTGGCGAAGAAGAACTTAGCACTGAGATCATTTCACTGCATACTGTGTCTCATGAGTGCGCACTCTAAGAAAATGCACCTTATTTGGCTGTAGTAAGTCCTGAGTTGTCATGGATTGTGGTGTCACCGTAGCTTTAGTTGAACCATGATATGCATAGTTACATTTGCATTGCATTTAATAATGTCAACTCTGATTTTGCTTAAAGCTAAAGTATGCAATTTCAGCGACACTAGCGCCACATAATGGAATTGCAAAAATAAAACAATATTTTCAGAACAGATTTTTGAGTACGCCCCTCATCTGACATTGATCAAAAAGATAGGCTCACCCCCAACTCACGGCATTGGTTAATTAACATTGTTGGGGCGGGTCTGAGCAGGTCGCTCAAAACAAACAGGAATTTTCATAGCACCACAAAGACAGTTTTTACAGTTTTCGAGAAAATGAACCTATGAATGGCTTACTTATAATTGTCTTTGCATATTAAGCTGGGATGGAATAAAGTATTTTTACACTGAAAAAGTTACATACTTCAGCTTTAAACTTTTCCATGGACTTTGTTTTACAGCATGGCTACAGACCAGTGTACAGCGCCTGTTGAATGTCTGTTGGAAGGTTTGCTTTGACTTTTTGCGTGTAATGTGTGTTCAAAGATGAGATCCACGCCCTCCATTTTCATTGAATAGTCTCTTTTAATATCCTTTCTGTTGTTTACAGTCAGATGTTGATTAAAAAGTAAAAAAGAAACAATAATTCTAATTGCACATTGCATGGATGAGGTAAAAAAACAAAACATAATTTTTCTATGAACCGTAAATTCTTACGGAACTGCCGGTACTCTTAAAGAGACAGTACCACTGTAGTGCTTATTACACATATCAATGTAAACTCAATGTCAATACTTGTAAATCATACAAATTATGTATATAAACAAACATGTAACAAAATTTAGTAATGAATTAAGTGTAATAAATGTGTAAATATCTAAACATTTAAAAGAGCCATCATACATTATGAAATAATTTAACTTCAACAAACACTGTAGACACTGAAACATTTAACAAATTGGATCTTGCAGCATCTATGCAGGGGTTTGGTACAAATCTGCGCAAAGCCCATCCGTCTTTCGGATGAGACGTTAAACCGAGGTCCTGACTGTCTGTGGTCATTAAAAATCCCAGATTTCCCCCATAGGCCCTTCTCAATCATGGCCTCCTAATAATTCCCATCCATTAATTGGCTGTATCACTCTACTCTCTCCTCTCCACCAATAGCTTGTGTGTGGTAAGCGTACTGGTGCACAATGGCTGCCGTCGCATCATCCAGGTGGTTGCTGCACACTGGTGGTGGTTGAGGAGAGTCCCCCTATACTATGTAAAGCACTTTGAGTGCCTAGAAAAGCGCTATATATATATATGTAAGGAATTATTATTATTATAAACGTATTTTCTTTTTATTTATTTATTTATTTTTTTTACTTTTGATATAGTAGCGCTTAAATGTTATATGTGATATTCTATATTCATTATCAGGTTTCAACTTAGTGAATATTTTGTGTTAAAAATGTGTATGAAATTTCAAATGTGACAATAGTTTGTAATATTATTATAAATGCAATTTCTTGAAATATAAATTGATAGAATGTGAAATTTTTACATTTTTAAAAAGCTAAACGTTTAAAATGATGAAAAGTGAAATATGAAATAAAATATACACTCACATACTATAGCACGTAAAGTTGTATATATGAACACTATACATGTGAAACCCCTTCCAGGTTTGCTTAATATCTTTTTCAGTTGCATTACGTTTACATGTTGTCAAAAGTCTGCCGAATAAAAAATCTAAGAAAGTAGCAATTCTTTCTCCAATATGTCCGTAAGAGGGTTGGGAAGGTAGAAAAGAAAGAAAGAAAGAAAGAAAGAAAGAAAGGGGTGGATTTATCACTAGATTCAGACATATAAAGAGAGGATGGGTGTGTGTGAGAGATGGTAAGATATGTATATTTCTGTCTTGGGTCTAAGGCCATCTGGAAAGGCTACAGTTGAGTTGCATTTCTCTCTGGGTGGTCGAGCGAATCAAAGAGTCTATCTCACCTTTCACCCATCAATCATGACCCCCTGCACACCCCACCAGAGCCGCACACTTAATTGTAGATCAGGGATCAGTGCCCAGTGAGTGGTGTCTCAGAATTCAAACTTGTGTACAAATAGACACACACAGACATAGCCATGAGAACATAGTGGGATCTTCCTACACACAAGAACACAAGCCCTTAAAAACAAAAAGGAACAGTGTGTCTGTCAACTGAATGTGTACTGCATCATGTCATGTGCAGTGTACATAGATTTTTGAATACTGTCTTTGAAAAACAGGCATCAATGGACTGTTTGCAGGACAAACTAATTTCTCTGTGTGAGTTTGTGAGCAGGAGTAGATAAAAGCTGGATAGAAGGATAAGAAAGAAAATACAGAAAGAGAGATGAGAGTTTGAGAGAGAGCGAGAGCATCCCGAACCTTCATTTCCCTTCTGCCCTCTGCTGTAACACATCACTACATTTCAGACAAGAACAGTCTCAGTCACCACACAGTGTTCTATAACCAATCTCATTTTCTAAGACAGAACAAAAAATAGAGATAGAAGGACTTCTGAAATGTGACAAAAAAGAAGAAAAGAAGAAACTTCTCGTGGCACACCTTGTCATTTTTTTCTTTTAACTTTTAACAGACAAGTTTTGTGGTATCAAAGCCCTCCAATACAGAGAATTAAATTAAAACAGACTCAATGAGAAGCTCTTACCTCCAAGTTAACATACCAGAGGTCCTCTCAGTGGAGGAGGAACACAGTTGCTCAACAGGCAATGGGCTCCCTGATGGAGCTGCATAAAGAGGCCTCATCTAGCTTGTTAAAGGTGAAGGCACTAAATGGAACTACAAACTGTTTCAGTGACCCGACATGAACGGACATAACAACACTGACTCATCCAATGGCGTGAGCAGAGATGCAGACTTATGTCTGAGACTTGGACTTGAGTTGCACTTAAGTTGCAAATAAACTTGAGACTTGAAACCTGACTTGGACTCCATGTTAAAGACTTGCAAACAAAAAAATATATGAAATTGACTGTTGTTCCACGAGGTTCATAAAGCTTTTATAAAAGTTGTGATGTATAGAAAACTATTACCAAAAGTGATTTGAGTCTTGACTTGGATTTGTGACAAAAGATTTTAGACTTGACTTGGACTCCATATGAAAGAGTTGAGACAAAACGTATGAATATTTCGGTGTGAGTTTGTGCCGGGCCTACCTGTTTTCTTTAAAACTTGTTTGAAACAGTCATTCATTTTTTTTTCCAATTCTGTTTGTTGCCACAGCACAATATGAGCTGGAAAAGAGAGCCTGTGTGTCTACCAGCTAAGCAGTTGGATGGTTTTATGCCGCAGGGTTGCTGCAGTGTATCTAAAATCAAATTAAAGACTTTTAAGACCTTTTTTAAGACCTGAATAAATTAAATTAATACCATATCCCCATACAAAAACAAACCCACACAATCTCAAAATACATCATGTATCAGAGACTCTTACTTAAACAGGCAGGGGCACACATTCAACATGGCCTCAACATTGCTTATCAGCAAAACAGGGTAGAATACTGTATATGCAAGTTTAAAATACTCAATACATATTTTCCACATATATCACATTCTTTCCTCCTGCCTATGCTAAAGTCTCAGCTCTGAAATCTGACTAGCTGAATGAGAGAATTTGACTGTTTTTGGATGAAATCATGGGCTGTGGAATTAAACATCCTTCCTTGACATTTAGCCATGCACTCCACAAGTCACTGAGTGCACAGCAGTATTGTGGGAATGTTAATTCACACTCCCCCCACAAATTAGTTCAGTGCAGTGCAAAACTGGAATTGGCTAAAAATTTACCAACATTTCCATAGTTCTGATTTGATTATGACTGCTTAGTACAGTGCATAATGCATATATTCAGAATTCCACACTAGTAGATGTTATGTTCTTTCTCTGCTGCTTCTTTGAAGGATGTGTTATACATTAGTACCAAAAGCACAATTACCAATGCTTCCTCCAGAAATAATAATAATTAAAAAAAAAAGAAAACAGGAAGTGGAACTGTATGTGAGTCTCTGTACAGACTGCCTATCCTCCAGAGAAAGTGATATGAGAGAGATGGGAAATGTATTATTTCTGAGATTATTTTCCATTTTTTTTTTTTTTTTTGTCAGAGTAATTACAGGCACAATGTGGTGCTCGCACTCATTGAGAGAAAGAATAAGAAAGGGAGACAGAGAAAGGGAATGAGCGTTTAACAGCTAGACAGAGCAGCTGGAATGAGGCCTGTGTTCGACGATCATATAATTCCTCTACAGTAACTCACAGGTCTGGATGGTTGAACACTTTTGCTCCTCTATAATATCCTCGAAAATAATGTATGAAACTTGTAAAGTCTCTTGTTTACAGGCCATAGATTTGCATTTCCTGAAGGAAATACCAGCTTCCTTTTCTGCAAGTCAGCAAAAGTTCGTTGTTAAAGTTTTAGGTAAGCTTAGGTTGCAGACTTTGGTTCTGTGTGAATGAGATTCTGCATCAGAGCCGCATTGGTCATATTGTGACACTAAGCAAGCATCTTGCTTGTTGTTGGCTGGGAATGCTAATTAACACTGTCTTTGCAGTGTAAAGGCAGCTATAGATTGTTAAATAGATACAAGAAAGAAAAGATAAGTCAAAATTTTGTTGCAAAGAACTGCAAAACCAAAGACCAATTGCAATTCAGTGTGCAAATATTACGATGGCATCATTCTTAATAGAACATCCTTGAGAGAACTTTCTAACAATAAGTACGTCAGTAGGGGATTCTTAAACCCTACTCTTAAATTTCTTAAAATGTATAAAGCTTAAAAAATAAATTATATAAATAAATAGCAGAATCAGGCTGAAATTATATACAAAACACAGAATGAACTGGGTCTGAACTCTCAATGGTAAGAGCTGAATTTATTTCAGAAAATTGTGGAAAAGAAGAACTTGAAGAACTTCTACAAGAAACATCTACAAGACGGATCTCAATAGTAGTTGTAGAAAAAGAAAGCCTCAATTAGATAAAATCCATATTCCAGACTCTCTACATTACTGATGACAGAACACAATGTCCTTTGGCCTCCAGTTAGATCAGTTGTCAAACTGAGCTTTATGGATCACTAGGGTACATTTCACACTTCTGACCAGAGCCACTGATCTCTCACCTGACTCATACAGATAGCTAATTACTGATTACAGATAGCCTTATGATTCATCTGTAATGCAATTCTGCATGAAAAGTGAGATGACAAAGAAAGACAAAAAGAAAGGAAGTAAAGAAGCAGTCATTTACATTGCGAGTAAATCACCCACATATGCGACCAAATTCTGCTCTATGCTAATAAACAATGTCTGCTATTAGCCACTGTCTAGTCAATATTAAAATTTCACTTGCCAGTGATTGAGTTGTGTAGTGGCGAAGAAGAACTTAGCACTGAGATCATTTCACTGCATACTGTGTCTCATGAGTGCGCACTCTAAGAAAATGCACCTTATTTGGCTGTAGTAAGTCCTGAGTTGTCATGGATTGTGGTGTCACCATAGCTTAAGTTGAAGCATGATATGCATAGTTACATTTGCATTGCATTTAATAATGTTAACTCTGATTTTGCTTAAAGCCAAAGTATACAATTTTAGCGACACTAGCGCCACATAATGGAATTGCAAAAATAAACAATATTTTCAAAACAGATTTCTGAATATGCCCCTCATCCGACATTGATCCGACATTGATCAAACAAAGAGACAGGCCTACCCCCAACTCACACCATTGGTTAAGTAACGTTGTTGAGGCGGGTCTGAGCAGGTCGCTCAAAACAAACAGGAATTTTCATAGCACCACAGAGACACAGTGTTTACTGTTTTCGAGAAAATTAACCTATGAATGGCTTACTTATAATTGTCTTTATATATAATATAAAAGTATTTTTATATTGAAAAATTTACATACTTCATCTTTAAACTTTTCCACGGACTGTTTTCACAACATTCTTCATTTTACAGCATGGCTACAGGCCAGCGTACTGCGCCTGTTGAATGTCTGTTGGAAGGTTTGCTTTGACTTGTTGCGTGTAATGTGTGTTCAAAGATGAGATCCACGCCCTCCATTTTCATTGAATAGTCTCTTTTAATATCCTTTCTGTTGTTTACAGTCAGTTGTTGATAAAAAAAAAAAAAAAAAAAAAGAAACAATAATTCTAATCGCACATTGCATGGATGAGGTAAAAACAACTGTGCAACTTCCCTCTTAGAAAGAAAGAAAGAAAGAAAAAAATAAACTAGTGGTTTTATCACTAGATTCAGACATATAAAGAGAGGATGGGTGTGTATGTGAGATGGTAAGATATGTGTATTTCTGTATTGGGTCTAAGGCCATCTGGAAAGGCTACAGTTGAGTTGCATTTCTCTCTGGGTGGTCGAGCGAATCAAAGAGTCTATCTCACCTTTCACCCATCAATCATGACCCCCTGCACACCCCACCAGAGCCGCACACTTAATTGGAGATCAGGGATCAGTGCCCAGTGAGTGGTGTCTCAAAATTCACACTTGTGTACAAATAGACGCACACAGACATAGCCATGAGAACATAGTGGGATCTTTCTACACACAAGAACACAAGCCCTTAAAAAGAAAAAGGAACAGTGTGCCTGTCAACCAGTGGCAATTTCTCAGGGCCAGCAAAGCCTTCTCTGCTGGTCTAACGTCAAATAAATAAATATTTTTCATCCTTTCATTCTCAATCACCTTTTTACCTATGTTTTTTTTTTTTTTGGGGGGGGGGGGATTTTTCCCCTTTTTCTCCCAATTTAGAATGCCCAATTCCCAATGCGCTCTAAGTCCTCGTGGTGGCGTAGTGATTCGCCTCAGTCCGGGTGGCGGAGGATGAATCTCAGTTGCCTCCGTGTCTGAGACAGTCAACCCGCGCATCTTATCACCTGGCTTGTTGAGCGTGTTGCCACAGAGACATAGCGCGTGTGGAGGCTTCACGCCATCCACCGCGGCAATCACGCTCAATTCACCATGCACCCCACCGAGAACAAACCACATTATAGCAACCACGAGGAGGTTACCCCATGTGACTCTACCCTCCCTAGCAACCGGGCCAATTAGGTTGCGGCCAATTAGGTTGCTTAGGAGACCTGGCTGGAGTCACTCAACACGCCCTGGGATTCAAACTAGCGAACTAGTGAACTCCAGGGGTGGTAGCCAGCGTATTTTACCACTGAGCTACCCAGGCCCCTTGCCTATGTATTTTTAATCACTTTCCACTCTTAATTAATCTACAAACAAATAGAGAAAAACTAAAAGTTTATCCAGTCAGAATTTATTCCTTGACGCTTACAAGCAAAGTGTAACAACTGTTTCACAAATCGCATGCCCGAAGCAGCACGTGAGTCTGATCTCCACTCCGTCAAGCCTTCAGAATTTCTTCAGAATCCCTCAACAGTGCAAATGAATGGGCAACTAAAGTCAGATTGTCAGATTCATCAACCAATCAGATTGATTTATTTGTTCTTGGTGGATGTGATCTTTAGGATATGTCCCAGTCAAGGCCTTCTAGCTGGCCTTGAGTGACGCATTTACGCTTTAAGTGATGTACATAATTTGAAAGCGAAGAGCGCGAGATCTTGCTGATGAGTCGGCTGTCATCACTGCTGTTATTGCCGTTGACAAAGAGATCCTTATAGATTTACAAACCTGAGATGTTCTGCATAATCGTGTGATTGATTAATTAAACAGGAAATGAGGGCTGATTTTCATCTCAAGCAAATTGGAAAGTGCTTTTTGCATTGTTATAGCAACATCATATAGTTTTCTAAATGTAAATTAGGCTGCTTGAGCATTCAGTGTCGGATCAATTTTGAAAAGTAGTGCTGCGTTCCATTCAACTCAGAAAGTCGGATTTTACAACTTCCTACTAGGAAAAGTGCAGTGGAATGCTTCTTGAAGTCAGAATTACAACTTATATGCTCGTGCAGAAATTCTCAACTCCGATTTTGCCGAGATGCAGGTGCATGATGTCACACAAACCTGTCAACACTCAGGGAGATATACAAAGTAAGTGATAAACATTCACTTTATTAATTAATATCGATAAATGAGTTTGTTTCCACATTACATGATATTAAAGCTTGTTTAACAAATGCCTGCAGAAACAGGTGTATAAAACATTATAATCTCTTTTGATATTCGTACACCTGTAGCACAAATGCTAGCGCTGCAGCATTGTTTATCAGTTGGGTTGCTAGGAGACATCTCTAATGAGAGTCAAACCCCTGCTAAGCTAACGGGAGCGTTGCAGTTTTGTTTCCTTAAAACGTCATCTTCCGAATATCGGGGAATGTAATCCATTTATGGTCGGAGATATCAAGTATGAATATCCCACATCTAACTTGAATGGAACGCAGCATAACCGTGTACACTGACGAAACGAAATTTATTGCAAGCAACATTTAAATCGCAAATATTATTAGATAGGTATTATAGACCTCCTTGGTAGATTCATATGAAAAATTATGATTTTTGAATGTCTGTTCGGGAGACGTTCATTTCACAAAACAGTCATGCTGCAGTTAAAATTAAGCTTGCTTGAGCATTATGTGTCGTTTCAAGTTCTGGCTTTCGGGCATGGATGCGTTTATAAAATGTCACTTGGTATTACTAGTTAGCTGCGACATAATGTATGATGCCCAAAGGCATAGGGTGTCTTATTCATTGTGAAACTGTGTTTTCTTAATGGCATGAATCACACTGAAGGCCTAGACTTAAAATGCACGGCCCACCACTGCTGTCAACTGAATGTGTACTGCATCATGTCATGTGCAGTGTACATAGATTTTTACATACTGTCTTTGAAAAACAGGTATAAATGGACTGTTTCCAGGACAAACTAATTTCTCTGTGTGAATTTGTGAGCAGGAGTAGATAAAAGCTGGATAGAAGGATAAGAAAGAAAATATAGTAAGAGAGATGAGAGTTTGAGAGAGAGCGAGAGAGCATCCCAAACCTTCATTGCCCTTATGTTCTCTGTTGTAACACATCACTACATTTCAGACAAGTATAGCCGCACCCTCAGTCACCACACAGTGTTCTATAACCAATCTCATTTTCTAAGAGAGAACAAAAAATAGAGGTAGAAGGACTTCTGAAATGTGACAAAAATGAAGAAATGACGAAACTGCTCGTGGCACACCTTGTCATTTTTTCCCTTTAACTTTTAACAGAGAAGTTTTGTGGTATCAAAGCCCTCCAATACAGAGAATTAAATTAAAACAGATTAAATGAGAAGCTCTCACCTCCAAGTTAACATACTAGAGGTCCTCTCAGTGGAGGAGGAACACAGTTGCTCAAAAGGCAATGGGCTCCCTGATGGAGCAGCATGAAGAAGCCTCATCTAGCTTGTTAAAGGTGAAGGCACTAAATGAAACTGCAAACCGTTTCAGTGACCAGACATGAATGGACATAACAACATTGACTCATCCAACGGCATGAACAGAGATGCAAACTTGTGTCTGAGACATGGACTTGAGCTGCACTTAAGTTGTAAATAAACTTGAAAAGAGACTTGATACCTGACTTGGACTCAATATTCAATATTAAATTGATTGTTCTTCCACAAGGTTTATAAAACTTTTATAAAAGTTGTGGTGTATAGAAAACTGTTACCAAAAGTGATTTGAGACTTGACTTGGATTTGTGCCAAAAGATTTGAGACTTGACTTGGACTCCAAGTGAAAGAGTTGAGACAAGACTTATGAATATTTCGGTGTGAGTTTGGTTTTCTTTTAAACTTGTTTGAAACAGTCATTCATTTTTTTTTTTTTTTTTTATTCTCTTTGTTGCCACAGTAAAATGTGATTTGGGAAAGACAGCCTGTGTGTCTACCAGCTGAGCAGTTGGATGGTTTTCTGCCACCTTCGGTCTAGGAATCTTCACCTGTGGTCTGGGAGAGAGAAAGGCCCTCTTTCCTCCTGCCTATGCTAAAGTCTCAGCTCTGAAATCTGACTAGCTGAATGAGAGAATTTGACTGTTTTTGGATGAAATCATGGGCTGTGGAATTAAACATCCTTCCTTGACATTTAGCCATGCACTCCACACGCCATTGAGCGCACAGCAGTACTGTGGGAATGTTAATTCACACTCCCCCCATGAATTAGTTCAGTGCAAGAGTGAAGTGTGTGTGCTTGTGTATGTCTGTCAATAGTGCAATGCACAGTTTAAGTGGGAAACCTGCCACTCACTTGTCTCCGGAGGGAGAAAAGACAAGAAAAGGAGATCGAGAGAAGGAAAGAGCCGACTAATGAGGCTGAGTAGAGAGCAAAGAGAGCACTGTTCCATTGTCATGTAGAGGGGAAGGCAGTGAAAGTGACAAAGGGGGCCCGACACTTTAAGACTGTCATTAAACTTGCCTCTGGCCACATTTTATGACTGCCTTTGTGTGTGGAAGGAAAGAGGGGGATCGTAAAGCAACGCTTTGTCTAGTTGCAATCGATTTATTTCCTTCGTTAGGGCTGTGACATTGCCTGCTTATGATGTCCTCACGCACACTGTAATTATACAACTGTTCCTGGTTTATTGACAGAACTTTGTTATTTTAATTAGGCTTTATTGGTTTGCAGGAGTCGCAGGAGCAAGTACCGGTGTCAGGTGGCGATGACTGATGACAGATGGATTTTGGGAAACAACGAGAACCAGTTATGGATTGGATGGGGGTGGTGTTAAGGCTTAGGAAGAGATTCGACTGAATTGTCTGGCTGTGAGAGGCATAACGCAGCGTTTGCACTTTGTGTTTATTTACAAAGTCCCCTGGGGGATCCTGACTGCAGATAGGTGATTGAAGGGGACACAAGAGTGAGACTCTGGTCATATAATAATGGTGTTGTGTGTTTGTTGCTGGGTGTATAGGTGTTGCAAATGAGTGAACAGGCGGCCACAGGAGGTTTTGCACTGCTATGTGTGAAGATGACCTCCAGGGAGGTAGAGGCCACCTGCTTGCTGGGACGGGGTGACAGCGACCCACCTGTCCTGACGGCGAGACACCGAACCCCCATCTGCCCCCCCACAGGACGTCCTCTCCCCCAGGGCTTGCTGACCGCCACTGTCAGCCCCTCCAGCAGGCCAGCCGCCTGTCCTCCACCTGAAGGCCAGCAGAGCGAGTAGAAGTGGGCTGGGAAATGCACTGGTTGGCAGAAGCCTTATCCACACATTGCCGTGAACTTCTGGAGCTTTTAAAGACCCCACAAAATTGCTTGCCAAACACAAGTTTTTTACCTGTGATAACGTATTTCCTATTGAAATGTTTGGGTTGGACATTTCAAAAGGCCTGTCCCCATTTTACTTTTTTTATAGCCAAAATTTAGCTACTTGCTAGTCGGCTGCAGGTCAAATCAAATCAAAATCAAATCACTTTATTGTCACACAGCCATATACACAAGTGCAATGGTGTGTGAAATTCTTGGATGCAGTTCCGATCAACATAGCAGTCGTGACAGTGATGAGACAGTACCAATTTACAATAACATCAAATTAACACAACACAATTTAAACATCTGATATACACATAATTACACTCAACAATATACAAATAATAACATGCACTGTACAGTATACAATATGCACTATATAGATACACATTATTCAATAAAAATAAAAAATAAAATATATAAAAAGGTATATATAGTATATATAGAATGTACAGTATTGTACTGTATTGACATTCAGCTGTCGGTTGATAGTCAGTTATTAAAAGAGAATATAATATAATAATAATATAATTTATGACAGTCCGGTGTGAGATATAAGAGTAAGGGTAGTAAAGTGCAGTGCTGATGTATTTGATCGTGGGAGATCAAGAGTTCAGAAGTCTGGTTTTAGAGGAGCATTTGATTGGACAAAAATCTGTGTAGTGCAAGATAAATCATCAATATTTTTGGTCCATTTTCTCAGAAGAGAAAGATCTGCTAAAGGTTAATTTTGTCAACTTGTAGGAGTACACTAGCATATAGATGGCTTCAGAGAAAATACACTGCAAATAATAATAATAATATATATATATATATATATATATATATATATATATATATATATATATATATATATTTTTTTTTTTTTTTTTTTTTTTTTTCAGTAAAAACATTTAAACATTCTCAAAAAAAGATACATTTACTTAAGAAGCAAAATGTCTGTTTTCAGAAAAATCTAACAAAATTTAGTAACGTTTATGCTTATAAAATAACTTGATTCAAAGGGAAAACAAGTTTATTTTTCTTACCCCATTGGCAAATAGTTTTTTAAGCATAAAACTCACCAAATTCTCTGAAAACAAGACTTGGATGTGTTTTTCCATTCGTAACTTTTTCTTGTTTTAAGGATGTTTAGATATTGTATTTTTTATTTTTTTTCCAGAGAATAAGACAAATAATACTCAGTAAGACAATATTTTTTTTTTTTGCAGAGTAGATGTGAACTAAAAGCCACAAAACAAAATTTTCATGAGGTCTTTAAGCATACAGTAACGACGAGTCATCCATAAGGCAGGAGATGAAGTTTAATGCAGTGGTCTGAGCATACACATCCTGGTAGGAGGTTTGTCTCTGCCCAGTATTCAGAACTCTGCAGGTGTCTGGTGTGGCCCTCTACTTGTCTACTTTCAGTAAAAACTGAGAGCAAATTTTACTGCAGTCAAGATGCATGCAAAATAGCAGGTGGTGGTGGTGGAAGAATTTCTGTGGACATTCAGTATTGTTTTGTTTTTTTTGTCTTCCGTTTCATGCCCTCCTGGCCTATGCACACAAAACAAACACTGCAAAGTGCACCTGACCTCTCTCTGTCTCCTTGTGGTCAGTTTGACTTGTTCCCTTACTTTTTTGGCCTCTTCACCTTTATTGGCCTTCCAACAATGGTTCTCTTTTTAAAAAAAATTAAAAGAAATTCAGGTTTTGTGCTGATGAGCCAAGACCAGGTCCCAGCCATTTCAGCGGGTAGTTCAGCATTGTGGCAAGAGGGACACAACGTCTCGTTCCCTCCATCAGGGAACGGAGGTTACGAAAGTAACCATGACATTCCCTATCTGTCACTCACTCGATGTTGTGTCGATGTAGTGACACTAGGGGTCCCTATAAAAAAAATGCCACAACTATCTGAACTGTGTTACGTGAACTGGCGGTGCGAAATGGGCAGACCGCTGTGTGCCTCGTAGCCAGCGCACCAGGCTGTCACGTAACCTCCCCCAACGCTCTTATGAGTGCCTAACGGTCCTTCAGGAACAAGTTGACTGCCCAACAATAGGGACAGGCTAGTCCAGCTGTGGCCTCTTTTCCTCTTTTTTCTCCCCAAATTTGTTAACCAACTGGGAGCCATAAGTGTCTACGTTGGGGGTGTCCCTCCCAAGGGGAAGACACCGTGGAGACCACACCCCGCCCAAAAATAGGGGGGGGGGTATTTTGAGTGGAATTCATCACATGGTCTTACCGAGTCTTGTCGGAAGTATGTCATGTGGAGAGGTCCCATGGTAGATCCTACCCGAAGGGGGAGGAGTTTCTACAAAGCATGGTGACCGGGGGCAGAGATTGGTCGCAACTCACTGCCTTTTTTCGGTACGATGAAGTAAGGGCTGTAGAACCCTTTCATCATCTCGGCTGGAGGGACAGGCACTATCGCGCCCTTGTGAAGAAGGGTTGCAATCTCCGCACGCAAGGTAGCGGTGTTCTCGCCCTTCACCAAGATGAAGCGGACGCCACTGAACCTGGGCGGGCGCCTGGCGAACTGAATCATGTAGCTGAGTCGGACAGTCCGGGTCAGCCATCGCAATGGGTTGGAAAGCGTGAGCCACGTGCCCAAATTCCGGGTGAGGGGGACCAAGGGAATGATCACGTTGGACGTACCAGCGGGTGGGGCCTCGCGGCGGGGCCATGCTGAGTCCAGGGACATTGAAGCACTTACCTGGCTCCTGCCGCCCACCATAAGATTGGCCGAGGAGGGGGGAGGAGGAATCTCGTCCCCGTAGTCCACCGGAACCAATCCCGTGTGGGCGTGTTTGTGCCACAGCTGGGTGCACAGGGGTGGGGGGGTCCACCACTGGAGCACCATACCTGCAAAAATGGGATGGTGGATGGTGGTCATGACGACGGCCGTGCGCACCGGACATGTGACCCAGGAAACGAGAAAACCACTCTTTTGTCGTACTTTTAGGTACTGCAGCCTTTGGGCATGCAGCAAAAAATTAAACAAAGGATTCTCCTCCCGGCCCTCCACCAGGGGATAGAGTGGTCTGTTCACCAGCTTTAGAGAAGCAGGTCTCCTTGCCCCTGAGTCGCCCGTCTCAGGGGCGCTTCGAAGCCTTCCTCGGGTTCTTAGTGGCTGGCCGTGAGACAGGTGGCATCTGCTTCCTGTGTTGGACTCCACGCCGGGGCCGGGCCATGGTGGCGGGCTGCGGCGGAGCCAGTGTTGTTGCTGCAGGAGGATGCCCTTGGCAATGAGCAGACGGGGTGTGGGGTCTTGAGCCACGCCGGAGCAGTTCCTCGACGGTGTCGCCGAACAGGCCAAACTGGGAGATGGGGGCATCAAGGAACCGTGCCTTGTCAGCCACTCTCATCTCGACCAAGTTGAGCCAAAGGTGGTGCTCCTGGACCACCAGGGTGGACATCGCCTGCCCGAGAGACCGCGCTGTGACTTTCGTTACCCGGAGAGTGAGGTCGGTCGCCGAGCGCAGTTCCTGCATCAATCCCGGGTCAGAACTACCCTCGTACAGCTCTTTTAGCACCTTGGCTTGGTGTACTTGCAGGAGAGCCATGGCGTGCAGGGTGGAGGCGGCTTGTCCAGTGGCACCGTAGGCCCTGGTCGTCAGGTACGACGTAAACCTACAAGCCCTGGATGGGAGCTTCGGGCACCCACGCCAGGTGGCAGTGCTCTGCGGACACAAGTGCACCGCGAGCAACTTATCCACCTGGGGGATCACCGAATACACCCTGGCCGCTCCACCATCGAGGGTAGTGAGAGCGGGGGAGCTGAAAGACTGGGACCGAGCAGTAAAAGGTGCCTCCCACGATCTTGTCAGCTCCTCGTGCACTTCTGGAAAGAAAGGAACCGGGGCGGGGCGTGGCCGTGGGTGGCGCCCTGAGCCCAGGAACCAATCATTGAGCCACGAGGGTTCAGGGGAGAGTGGAGGGTTCCACTCTAGCCCGACGCTCACAGCTGCCCGAGAAAGCATGTCCATCATTTCCGCATCGGCCTGAGACTAGGCGACCATTCCCGAATTTACCAATTTACAATAAACATCAGATTTACACAACACAATTTAAAATCTAATATACACATAATTACACATAACACAATATACAAATAATAACATACAATGTACAGTATACATACATCATACATATATATATATATATATATATATATATATATATATATATATATATATATATATATATATATATATATATATATATACAGTACTGTGCAAAAGTTTTAGGCACTTGTGAAAAATGTTGCATAGTGAGGATTTCTTCAAAAATAATCCCATAAATAGTTAATTTATCAATTAACATCTCTGTGGGGGCAATGCCATCTGTTGCAGGGCTCCCTGTTCTTCTAGTCTATTCTATTCTATTTGCAAAAGGAATGTTTGGGAGTCTCACAGTTTCACATTTCAAATGGAGGCCTCATCCGTACATGTACTATTCCCTATGCTGACAAATACTATGCAGCTTCAAATGATCAACAGAAAGAGAGGACAAAAGTAGAATAAAAAGAGAAAAGGAATGCAAAAGAGAGGTAGAGGCAGACTAAAAAATAAGGCTGTGGTAGACAGCTGGAGGAAGAGAGTGCAGCAGAAAGCTGCATCTCACAAATATTAGGGGAATATTTGGTCTTAATCTGCTAAATAACAATGTGTAAACAAGTCAAACATTTTCAAATATTGATTTTCCCTAATTTATCCTGGACACTGATGCATGCTGATCTGCAGAACACAGATATATAGTGTTTATATAATAAATAAGGCAGGGCTCAGGCCCAAGTTCTGCTGAAGGCTATGGAGGGAATGGCTGGCTGTGGACCTGTGCCCTTAGACTAACATCCTCTTCTCTTCTCACTGTTCTGCATGATTGAATTTGTGTGAACTGGTGTTAGCCTCACTGGCTCTTTTCAAAAGACACAATGATACCTTAACACATGCAGCAAAAACATTACAGGGAGAAGCTGATTAAGTGCTCCAGTGCCCAAGGAGCTCAACTTTTGCAAAGCTCTTTCAGAGATCCAAGAAGTGAGAAGTTAACCCCTAAGAGAGTGGTCTCTCTATCATCTCTTCGAATACGGCCAGGATACTTTAAGGACCTTGAAGCTCAGAGCTCATCTCAAGCCAGTGACAAACTAGATTTTTAGATTTTCTGAAAATACTGTGAGTGGTGCTTGCCTGTGCGCAGCTCGCCGTCATGATGTTTGGGTGTTGTGAGTCAGTCCAATGCTATTAGTTAGGCTATTAGTTTGTTCTGAGTGTTTTTTAGCACAACGCTGAGTGGTTTCTAGGGTGTTCTGGGTGGTTGCTTACTGTGCAAGTAAAAAAAGCCCACCCCAAGGTCTTTATGATATTGTGGTTCCTAGATATGGCTTTTTCACCTGTTTTATCATCTAACGGGTGTAAATCATAAGTCCGATCTCTTAGAAATGTAAAAGCACACTCTTAAAAAAGAAGTGAAATTTGATATATAATGTCTGTCCATAACACAAACAGTGTTTTGTGCCAAACTTAAATACTTTTTGAAAAATAATTTCCTTGAGTATGAGCATTAAGCAATAGTAATGCTTTCACAACAATGCTTCTGATGAATAAATGTTTAAAGCAATACTTTTGCACATATGATGCAGCCGATTTGGGTTACTACTGTAGTTCTCTTGACCATGCAGTTTTTTTCTCTGAAGATTCTACAGGTGGTCCATCTTTATCCAGAGCATAAGAGACAGAATAAAAGCAGGAGTGATAAAGACAGGAATGGGGACTCAAGTGCAGGGCCTTTGGGATGGAACTGTCCCCCTCTGGGCCATTTAAATGGCAGACTGCTCTCTCTGCATCAGTTCTCCCCAATGCTGCTCCATTAGCCAGGGTCTGCTCTGATTTGCCATCCATGCACCAGGTCCCCTGAGCAGCTCAGATCCAAAACAGCCAGGCCTGTTTGTGTTAGCATAGTTCTTTGCCACTAATGACCACCCTTGGCCCTCAGACCCTCCACAAATGAAAGCAAAACACCACATCAGCAACTTTCACTCAAAGCCATTTCTCACACAGGGCAGATGAGGGGTCCTCTCCAGGGGCCGGCCATTTTCTTTGTGGTGGTCCAGTGCAGTTATTTTCTCCTCCACTGTGAATTGTTTGAGTGGCTTTCCTGTTTGCAATATTACTGACCAATTTGCATGAGTTTAGCTACTGTCCCTAGTGTACGCAATGTATTCAGCTGTGTGCAGTTGTGTTTTGTAGGATGCAAGTCTGAATTTCAATACTAGTTTGTAATGGTCAAGCTGGTGAACCAGCATACCCTGCTGAAAATAAATAGGCTTAAACCAGCCAAAGCTGGTCTCCAGTCTGCTTAAGCTGGTCTAACTGGTTTCCCAGCCTGATCAAGCTGGTTTAGGTCTCCAATAGGCCATGTTGGTTTATGCTGATTTGGTGCTAGTCTAGCTGATGGATCAGCATACTCTAATAGAAAAAATAGCTTAAACAAACCTAAGTTAGTTTGCTGGTCTTAGCTGGTTTAGAATGGTCTCCCAGCCTGGCTAAGCTGGTATAGCTAGTGTACAGCTGAAGAATTCCTAAAAACCCTCTAAAACCAGTCACCAGACTAGCCTGATCAGGCAGAGAGACCAACTAAGACCAGCAAAGATTTAAGGTTTAAGATGTTATTTTAAGCATGGTAACTATGCTGATCACCATAAAAACTTGAGTCACCCTGCATGATATTTATGGTCATACTGGTTGGCTAAGGAAGTCTTGGTTAAGCAAGTAAAAAAAGTCAAAACTGGTGACTGGCTATTCTTGTCTTTTCAGCAGGGTTCTCTCTGACTCTCTGCTACTCTTACAATTTTTTTCTGAAACAGTCCAGTGTTTTGACAGGGGTGATACAGTACAGATCTGTATTCTCAAGGACAACTATTCATCCCATGTCAAAGCGAAATATGGTGAGAAAGGTTCCAGGATGAAACAGTTCACAAGAGAGACAGGAATTTAAAGGAAGCATGTCACATTTGGAGTAGACTTAGAGTTGGCTGTTAAAGCCATTGAAGCTCCAATGGAGAGTTGAGCAGACATGATCTCATTACTGTCAGACACACTTGGTCCCTTTAGGGTGCAGGTGACCACCGTCACCGTGCTCATGGCGCATACGGACTGGGCTAATCCTTCAGTTTTAATTTCCCTCATCCTCTTTTGCTCTCTCACTGCCATCAGCTCCTCTCCTGCCCTGGCCTCTGCCAAGGTCCAGCTCATTTTATTTTAATTGCATGTGCCCTCAGCTGAGACTGATTTGCCTCATTGTCCTCATCCTTTCTCCATATTTCATGCTCCCTCTGTTTCTTTCTTTGTGTTCCTCCTTCACGTGTACAGTATCTGTCAGTGACTGTGTTCAAAGGCTGGAAAATTATGCTTTTAGAAGGAGTATACAGAGCTAGGAAGGCAACAAGGCACATCTGAAGCCAATGTTTGCGTCACATCCTCTTAACTAAGATGCCTTCATCTGCCTGGTTTTTGAAGGCAGCATAGATGAGTGCTTTGCTGCTTATGAAATCCTACAATTCTGTGTGTGGGGGATTTGGTGGAAAATTAAAATAACATCTGAAAGAGCGGTTGAAAGAAGTAAATGTCTTTTCTTTCTTTCTTCTTTAATTTTTTTGAACTAGTGAAATAATTTATTTTATTTGAAACACAAAGACATAAGCCTTATTTAGTAGTCATTAAATATTTGCATGGTTATTTCTACAGCTCTCTTGAAATCCTTGTAGATCATCAGACATGACGATATGGTGCCAATCTGAAAACAGTTTCCTTAGGTGGTACCTTCTAGACATTGACCAATAATTGGTTTGAGTTCGATAAAATTTTTACTGATATTCACACTTTTCTACTAGGGATGTCCGGATACTGATTGGTATAAGAATCGGGTTTGATACTGCACTCATGTATTTGTACATGTGCTTGAAGAAATGCTGATGTATGAATGTCATCCTGTAAACATTCAGTGCACAAATTAAAATCACACTGTCAGTGTGATTATTAAACCGCAAAGGCTGCAATTTAATGAGATAAATTTAAAGTTTGCACACTTCAGCTGTGAGTGCTTGTGAATGTGTGGACTGTGTGTTGTGCAGACATAAAGACACAAAGTGCTTATACCTTTTAGAGACCCTTGGCTCATACATGGAAAACACCATTATGAGCACCATGAGCACTGTTTGTAGTAGATGATAGAGAACAGAGCACTAATTCACTTTGTAGCACGAGGCACATACAGAATACATATTTGTTAAATTGCTATTTAATTTAATAAATATGTAGTCTGTATGTGCCTCGCGCACAAAGTGTCTTTTGCGTTTTAATAATCACTGTGAGTCCCGAAATGACTGGCTTTTCTGGAATGAGAAGCTACCATCATACCAACACAGAAACACTTCAAAATAAAAGCTCCGCCAAAATTAAAGCATAATTATATGGAAAAAAGACAGAAATAGACCACTACTGTATAGTTATGTAATATTCACAGTTATGCTACTTGTAACATCCAAGGTTGTTACCCCTCCTACCAAACACCAGAGGGAGCCCTCTCCCGAATACTAACTCTTTACCGTTTCTTCTTTGGTGACTTCCTGTTTTGAACTATATAAATACCATGCTGTTCCATTGTTCATTGTGAAGTATTGCCAGTTTACGCTGTCTTACCAAGTGATTTTCCATCGCTGAGTGTTCTCTTGTTATGACCATTGCCTGTTTTCCTGGATTTGCTGCCTTTTGGATACCCCTTTTGTTTTGTTTGCCTTGTTGGACTGTCTTTTTGGTTTATTGGATTATATGCCTGCTTAACAACTACCTCTATTTGCCTGCCGATTTGGATTGTTTGCTTGTGCACTTTAATAAACTTCCTGCACATGGATCCTAACACGGTCTCCATGGCCAGTTTGTTACAGAATACTTCGTCTAACATGGATCCAGCGGAAGTTTCACAGCTCCATGCCACATCTGCGCACCAGTGCGAGGTATTAAGGGGTTACCAAGACCAGCTGAACAACCTACGAGCTGCCAACGAATGTTTGACACAATACATTCACTCACTGCCTGCTCCCCATGCTAAACCGGTAAGCTTTTATCTACCTGATAAGTTGATGGTTCTGCTGAAAATGCCAGGTTTTCTTACGACAATGCAAAGTATATTTCCCAAATCAACCTGAATCATTTGATCAAGATGCCAGAAAATGTGCTTTTATGATGTCACTGCTTACCAGCAAATCTCTCGATTGGGCTGCTGCTGTTTGGGAGAAAGATCCCAAAATCCAGGTTTCATTTGATTACTTCATGCAACAAATCCACAAAGTCTTCGAATATCCAGCAGGTGGCCAAGATATCTCTGTTCAGCTGCTTTATCTACACCAGGGTCATCGATCAGCAGCGGATTATGCAGTTCTGTTCAGGACACTAGTGGTTCAGAGTGGATGGAATGATGTGACTCTGAAGTCCGTTTTCTGTGAGGAGCTTAACCTAAAACTCAGGATGGAGCTGACCTGTAAGGGTGAAGGTACTACTCTTTCTGAATATATAACCATGGCCATCAAGATGGATAACCTGCTTTAAAATGCTTCACACCTCAGTTTCACTTTGCCTCAAATTCTACAGTCTCAGTACAGGCCCAGGCATCCACTGTATCACCCGAACCCATGGAGGAACGCCGGCATCAACGCAACGAAACCTTTGCTATTATTGTGGCTCACCAGGTCATCTCAACGCTGCATGCCCATACAAGAAATGAAGTTTAAGGCAAAATGTGAGTACAATGAACAATATCACACTTTTCACATAATTTTCTGTTACCTGTAGAGGTCTCCATTGGTGATCATGTAAAGTGTTTTACAGCTTTAGTGGATTCTGGTGCTGCTGTAAACCTCATTAATCAGGAGATTGTATAAGAACTCAACATGCCCACCATTCAATGCTCCCCAACGATTAACATCACCACTGTTGACAACACTCCTATTGGTAATGGCATAACCAAACAGACTGTTCCGATAACCATCAAGGTTGGACTTTCATGCAGAAAAACAAATCTCACTATATGTCATCAACTCACCCAAGCATGCTCTTATCCTGGGTCATTCCTGGCTGGCCATCCATGACCCATAGATATCTTGGAACCAAGGTGAGCTTGTGCAATGGTCAATTTTTGTCACAAACATTGTCTCCATGTTTCTGTATCCATGCCTTGTCTTTTCACCAGTATTGAGAGCCCCGAAACACAGAAGGAGCCCACGATCCCCAAGGAGTATGCAGAGTTCAGTGAGGTGTTTAGCAAAATCAAAGCTACACAACTTCCTCCTCATCGTCCATGGGACTGCGCCATTGAACTTCTCCAATACAGCCCCACCGAGAAGCAAGGCATATGCATTGTCACACCCCGAGACCCTCGCCATGGAGGCTTACATTGAGGAAGCCCTTGCCTCTGGTTACATCCGTCCCTCTACCTCCCCAGCTGCTGCAGGGTTCTTTATCGTAGAGAAGGATGGAGGTCTACATCCCTGTATCAACTATCGAGGCCTGAACTCTGTCACCATAAAGTACCGTTACCCATTACTGCTTATCCCCTCAGCCCTTGAACAACTCTGTGAGGCAAAGATCTATACCAAGCTTGATCTGAGAAGTGCTTATAACCTTGTCTGGATCCGAGAAGGGAATGAGTGGAAAACTGCTTTCATCACCACCAGGGGGCACTATGAATATTTGGTCATGCCGTATAGACTTGCTAACGCCGTCTCGGTTTTCCAGTCTTTTATCAATGAGATATTCAGAGACTTACTGAATCATTGTGTGGTGGCTTACATTGACGACATCCTCATCTACTCCCAAGACATGGAACAACATATCCAGCAGGTCAAGACAGTTCTATCATGTTTTCCAGGAACACCAACTATTTGTCAAGTTAGAAAAATGTAAGTTCCATACCTCCCATACCACTTTCCTAGGCTACAATATCAGCCATCAAGGTGTAGAAATGGATGTCTCTAAGATAACAGCAGTCACTGAATGGCCTCGACCTTCAAAAATCAAGGAACTACAGCGATTTCTGGGCTTTGCCAACTTCTATCGCCATTTCATCAGGAATTACAGCATCATTGCAGCCCCACTCATGTCATTTCTTAAGGAAAAGCCCAACAAATTGCCTTGGAACGATGCCGCATACCAGGCCTTCATCTCCCTCAAGTCAAGCTTCATGACCACTCCGATACTGAAACATCCTGACCCCAATCTTCCCTTCATCGTTGAGGTAGATGCTTCAGATTGCGGGATTGGAGCGGTCCTGTCACAATGTCATGGAACACCAGGCAAGCTTTACCCTTGTGCCTTTTTCTCCAGAAAATTGAACTCTGCAGAACGTAACTATGATGTGGGAAATAAGGAATTACTTTCCATGAAAGCAGCCCTTGAAGAATGGCGTCACTGGTTAGAGGGGGCAGTCTACCCTTTCCAGGTTATCACCGATCACAAAAATCTTGAATATATCAAGGCAGCCAAGAAAATGAACCCACGTCAAGCCTGATGGTCCCCGTTTTTCACCAGATTCAATTTTATAGTCACTTACCGCCCTGGCAGCAAGAACAGCAAGGCAGATGCACTTTCATGCAGACACGATCCACCCTACCTCCAACCTCACCCTGGGTCATTTCTGCCACCATCTGTCATCATAGCACCAATTAGTTGGGACATCATGGAGGAGATGCAAGGAGCACAACATGAACCGTCACCTCCTAACTGCCCCCCGACCAAGCACTACGTACCCCAAGCTCTACATCAGAGGACTATCCAATGGGTCCACACTTCCTTGAGCACTGGACATCCTGGCATCCAAAGAACTGTTACCCTGGTGCGTAATTCCTTCTGGTGGCCAACTTTGATTCATGATGTAACTAACTATGTAAAGTCTTGTCAGGTGTGTGCCCAGTCCAAGACCCTCAGAGAACTGCCCACGGGGTTTATTCAACCACTGCCAATACCACAAAACCATGGTCCCACTTGTCCATCGACTTCGTCACAGACCTGCCAAACTCCCATGGTAACACTACCATTCTGGTAATAATAAATCGATTTTCTAAATCATGTAGACTTGTCCCTCTCAAGGGGTTACCCACTGCCATGGAAACCACTAATGCTTTGTTCCAATCTTTTAGAGTCTATGGAATACCAGAGGACATCATGTCTGACAGAGGTCCACAGTTCACATCCCGAGTTTGGCAGGCTTTCTGCAAACAACAGGATATCAATGTGAGTCTCACCTCTGGTTACCACCCTCAGGCCAATGGACAGGTGGAACATCTAAACCAAGAGATAGGCAGATATCTTCAGAGTTATTGTAGCTGTGAACAGGAGAAGTGGAGCAATTTCCTGCCCTGGGCCGAATATGCACAGAATTCCCTCAATCATACCTCTATGGGTCTAACCCCCTTCCAATGCGTGCTGGGCTACCAACCCCCAATGTTTCCTTGGTCAGGAGAACCTTCTATGGTGCCAGTGGTGGACGATTGGATAAAGCGTACCATCCGAGGTTGTTACCCCTCCTACCAACCACCAGAGGGAGCCCTCTGTAATACTAACTCTGTACCGTTTCACCTTTGGTGACTTCCTGTTTTGAACTATATAAATACCATGCTCTTCCATTGTTCATTGCGAAGTATTGCCAGTTTACCCTGCCTTACCAAGTGTTTTGCCATTGCTGATTATTCTCTTATGACCATTGCCTGTTTTCCTGGATTTACTGCCTTTTGGATACCCCTTTGTTTTGTTTGCCTTGTTGGACTGTCTTTTTGGTTTATTGGATTATACTGCCTGCTTAACAACTACCGCTATTTGCCTGCCAATTTGGATTGTTTGCTTGTGCACTTTAATAAACTTCCTGCACATGGATCCTAACACCGTCTCCATGGCCAGTTCGTTACACTACTACTTCTAATAAGAATAAATCAATAGTAATTGTATTATATTTAAGCAATATCTCACATCTGTGATGCTCTTATGCAGCACTTTATTTGACAAATTGCTTCTAATTCAGTATTGTGCTGTGAGGTTTTATGTAAAAGCACTTCATTAGATAAAAATATATTTTGAAAATGAATTGCTATATTTTCATTTGATTCGAGTTTTAATGAATTCATTATTTAAACACCATTTTGATAAAATTGAAAAACTGCTGATATGGAATTGCTGTATTGGCACGTACCAAAAAAGAATGTATCAGCACTCATACTTGTTCTCAAAAAAATGGTATCGGGACATCACTTTCTTCTTTCTACATTTCAACTAAATGGTTCAATATTTGGTCTACAGGTAAATGGCAAAATCTAACAATTCTCAGTTAGGGAACATTCCACTGTGTTTGTCAACAATAATATTGTTATTACTGATAATAAAATACTCAATGCATGTTATGTTTTGATTGTTATAATATATTGTTTATTAAGTTATATTACTGTATCAAAAATCTGAAGAAAAAACAAACCACTGAAACAGAATATAAAATGATTGATATAGGTTTAGGACTCTTGTACCTTTATGTCAAATTGCTGCCTGTGAAGTCATTGACTGACTGTGCAGCCAGACAGCATAGGATATACCTCCAGGTTTTGGACACAGCTAGTCTCTACCTCTTCACATCGCATTGTCACCCCTCTCTCTCACCTTCTCTGTCTCTCTCTCTCTCTCACCATTTGCTGTCATCGTGATTGTTCCTGTGTTTCCAATTTTCTCTGCTCTCCCTCCTCAACTGACCCTTCATTCCGGTGGACAGAACAAATAGCCTGCACACTGACCGACCACAAAAAGCGTGGCAGCTGACTGGCATGCTTCGCACACAATGGTGTGATAGAGAAAGACAGTCTGGTTCCATTAGGTAAACTTGACGCGTTAAGCCAGGGGCTTGTTTGAACCAGTCACGTACATCCACAAAGAGGCTGCACAAAGGTATTGAGAGACTTGGGACATAGAGGAGGAAAGTCTGTCGGGGAGGAGGGGACTGTGTGTCCCACACTGGTGCACTAATGTTATCAGCACACACCTGCCTCCATCCCAACAATCACTTAAACAGCAGAGCTCAAAATCATCCGTCACACTCTAAATGCAGGCTCAGGTCTCCAATTGGCTGGCAGCAGATCAAGACCTGTTTAATGTATGAACTGCTCTGAATGTTTCTAGCTGGTCCCATAAACCTGTGCTATGGGCAATAGTCTTGTAATACAGTATTATAAGCAGGAAAATCCATTGCCAGGAATTTTGGTGTTATTGAATTATTAGTTCACCCAAAAATGGAAATTCCCAAATCATTTACATGATGATGATGATGATGAATGATGAATGATGCTACATGTAGGGTGTTGTCAGTGGTTGCTTACTGGCCCAACTAAAAAGTTCCAAACCCCATGTATGGTTCCTAGATTTGGCTCAGGTCACTTTTTCAGTGAAAGTCTACAGGATTTAAAAAACCCTAATCCTAATTATGAGGAATAGTTATAGTAATGCTTTCCTTATTATTGCATCACCGGTTTCACAGTAGATAATGGCTTCTTTTGCTTATCAACCTTGTAGCATTCACAAGCTACAGATATAGTCCACCAAGGAGAATTCAGGGCCAAAATTCATCTTTGAAATCTTCTTCCTTCTTCTTCTAATCAACAGCCCCAACACATTTTCATTACACCGGTGTATGGCTCTTCAAATAGAACACAGAAGCAGAAACTAATTACATTTTAATTTATTGACTAATGGCTGCAGCCACTGAAGTCTGCTGCAACTGTTCCAACAGTCTTCTCACAAGTGCTATGTTTAGCTTCGCTTTGGACTCATAACCAAAATAATTTATCATCCCAAGCAGATTAAATTGAAGCGTATATAGACCATAACCACAGAAATGTATAACATTTTGTATCAGGAGAGAGTTTTTTTCCCTGCAAATTCCCACTACAAAACTGTTTCTAAATCAGTAGATATGTTATGCTTCCCTTTCCCACTGTTTAATCATTAATATTCAAATGACCCCATACATAATATACCATAAATTGCTCACTGGATGTCTCATGGCAGCATGTGAAACCACTAGTCCTCACAAATCCGGATTCAAAGGTCAAGCCCTTTTCTCAGTCCAATGTGTTGGCTACTGTTCTTTCCAAGCAATGGCAGAGGACTGCTCATAGATTTTTATGTTTTATAGTCTGAGCAGTGCTTTGGTCCTGAGGGACACTCTCAACACTGCTTTTTTCTCCCTGGGGAAGTCAATCTTTTTTATTTATTTTTCTTCCATACACCTCATCATTTTTCTGCCTTTCTGCAGTGGCTTCCAGCACCCAGACACCTCAAACTTTCCTCCTATTTTCAAGACCTAACAGTGTGGTCAACAGTATGTTGGGAGATATTGGGTCCCATTCAATAACAAAATGTGTCCTTATCCTTGTTCTAATGTTGATGAATCCAGTTTATTATAAATAAGGGAGCATGTTCTACAGTAAGTAATCTGCATAGTAAATTCCCAAACAATCTCCATATAAGGGCTTTTCGCACAACCTTACCTGTACAGCCACTCGTTACTCTTTGCAAACACATCCTTGCATCTTTTAAGATGCACTTTGACCTGAGAGCACAAGTAGCAAGATTTTTGAGAAAAGCCAATTGTGCCATTATCAAAACCAGTTGAAACACAATAACTACCTTGTATATTAGGCCTAGACTACATATAATTGGCTGCATTTTTGTACATAACCTATCCAAAATCGATCTATAACACACATAATTTATGTTACTTTGATATAAATTTAGAAAAACTTTTTTGAAATTAGGCCTACACTGAAAACACTCAAATTTTGCTACGTTTACACCTTTCATCCGCACTAGAACGGTGTTTTCAAAAAGTTGTGTGTTTCAAAAACCCTCTCCATTACCACATACTTTGTGAAAAATGATTAAGTTAGGAAAAAGAAAGTTTTCAAACAAAAATGGATTAATGAGGATGTGACCTTCTTGTAGAGTTATAAAAACATTTTGGCTTAACACATTCCATGTTTCCAAGGCCACCAGTAGTCTGAGAGTTTTGTATATGTGTTGTTTAAGTTTGTTCTAAATTGTATTCTAAATCTAGAAAACAATATAAGTGCAAACTTATTGATGAATCATGATTTCTGTGTGAAAATGTTCGCACACTGGTTATCAACACAAATATGTGCATATGCATTACAAGTGACCCATTAGTGACCCTAAGCATTTCATGGGAGCTGGACACCGTAAGGGCACTTATACTAGCATAAATGGGCTGTTCTGTGAGCACACACAGTGATTGACAAGCAGAAAGATCTGACTGCGGACATCTTTTTCCCTGCTGAGACATTGGATGATATTTCATGGCACCTATTTCAGTGATATCTGACATAGGGGAGTTTTCTGCATGTAATTTAATAGAATTCATTTACAGCACACTCTAAAAAAAGATGGTTTCCTAGCCATAAGATTGTCTTTTTTTATTTTATAGATCTCTTCAAGAAAATGCAAGTGACCAAGTCAAGAGGTGAGCTGTCATTTTGCAATTTTCTTTAAAATACTGACATAATGCTCTGAAAAAGGGGGTAATTATTATTATTTATTATTATTTATTTTTATTTTTTTTTTTTGTTTTTTTTGTTTTTTGTATTGTGTTTTCAGGTATCCATCCAACCCAGGGTGTGATTCATTGTCTGCTCTGATAACAGCATATGCCTGCCTAAAAGCTATCAGATTATGTGAGTTTTAAGTACTTTTATCTCTTTCTTTTTTCATAATCTATTTTTGCCATTAATTTATAAACTGTAATGAATTAATACAATGTAATTTCTTTGTGTCGTATAGGTTTACAGTTAAAAAGCAGCTACACTATGTCTTCCAGCTGTGTTCGGTGAGGATACTTCTCTCCACTTCTCCACTAAGCACATGAGTGATAAAGACTGAATTCGTGATCCACATAGAATTTTGGAATGTTTCAAATTATTTACTTGGGTTAATGCATAAACATTTTGCCCAGTCACAAAATAAATAAATAAAATAAAAATAAACTATCACACCTTATTTCACTTTTTCTTTTTCACATTGTGAAGGGCTCACTTACATTGTCCACATATACTGAAACACTGACTCTGAAAAGGTTCAAAAAGGTTCTTTATAGCACTATTGAGGTTCTAAATAGGACTTTCAAAGGAAGGTTCTTTATGGAACCTTTATAAAAGAGTTCTATTTAGCATCAAAAAGGGTTCTGCTATAATTGTTACAAGCCGAAGAACCCTTATTTGGTACTATTTAGAACCATTTTTTCTTAAGAGTGCACCTTTAAGTAAAAATCTACTCATTGGTTCCTTCTCTGGAACTCAAACTTTATATCTGAGATTGACTTGAGTTCTACATACAATAGTAAGGCACACAAAAGCATTCTGGGATGGGACAGTGTCCCTGCTCACAAACAGCTCAGTCCCTGTGGTGTCCAAGGGAATGTGAGACTGTGATGAATTAAACAAACTCATCTAAGCTCTCCTCTACTGGCAGGACAAAAAAGCCAGGTCGGTTTTATTCTCCCTTACTTTTTTGTTGCTTCTTTTTTTCTTTTCTCTTCTGCCCCATTTCTCTCTCTATCTTTCTCTGTCGTTACTTGCTCTCTCTTTTTCTCTCAGTTGGCAGGACTCACAGGGTGATCAATAGACTACAGCCAGCCAGTCTATGCTGGGTAGCTGTGTGAGCCCCTCCCTTGTGACCCAAAATAAGGACATAAGGAATAAAACACACACTCACTCACTTTCTATCTCTCCCCTTGCTGGTGAATTCGGTCCTTGTATACAACATTAGGGAATGATGGACTGCTGCCAGGAACGGAGTATCAATGCTGGCAGAGGGCTGGACAGTGAGAAGGATGTACTAACATAACACAAAACACCAGTCACAAACACTGCCACACCAGTCACACTCACACTTCTATGAAATACCCCTGTGCCCAGCTGCTTCCCCTTTAATTCTCTTTCTCACTCTTTGTCTATCTATAATCTATCTTTCTCTTTTATTTGACTTTGATGTCATAGAGGTCACTATTGATTTCCTGTTTTGGCTCTGAAAGAGGAAACAATATAAAACCACAGTTAAACACGGACAACAAGAGAATTTGAGCTGTAGATTTCAACAAATATTTCACGTTGTGAAAAAAAGACAATCCTGTCTGAGCTGTGGTGCAGCGTTAAGTGCATGTGAGCATGATTTTCTGGAGTAGTGGTGCTAATGGGGAGACAGGTTTGAGTTTAATAAAGGATAATGCTCTTTGTTAAACAAAAGATGACTACAAAAATCATTAACAGTCATTAAAAATAAATCAGGTCAGGCAAATGCCACAACAGATTTTTAAGATTTTGTCACTAATACATTTCTGCTATGTTAAAATCCAGACCATCAAGGACACAATGAATGTCAGCACATTATCCATTTCTTTACATTTTCTTGCATCCCATGAGTCTGTAGTGAACAGGATATTTAAAAAATATTGCTGACTGATAATGGCACCATAAAACAGATCATTATACAGCTAGGTGATCTCAGTCTTGAATGCACTTGAAAACCATTTTCAAGTGACATAAAGTTTAACATAGCGCTACATCTGCCAAGCCAATGGCTTCCATAGTACATGGAACTGGCTATTTAAAAACGGACAGGGAATGAATGGAGCTATAGAGTAGCCAGGTCCTCCTTACTCTCCACCTCCATCCTTTAGGGCAGATCATTCCATCAGAAAGACTATCTAGTATGTAATACATTAAGCTTTTTACCATCACTGAATAATGTCTAAATAAAACAGATAGAGCCTCTGACAGTGAACAAAGCAAAAAGCCAGGAGAAGCTTTAGCTTAATTTCTGTCAAAAAACAAAACAAAAAACTTTACCCGTAAAATCACTGTAACGCACGAACTCAAGTGGCTTTTTGCTTTTATACAATGGCAGCAATAACGATATGATAAAAGACAATACTGTTCTGTAAACAGTGACATTTATGAATAATAGTACAGTAATTGGAATAAACAATTATTTTAACAAAGTAACTGTAGACTGTTTACGGTTGCCACGTATTAATATTGCATGTGCGATCACGCATGCGTTTTTAGTCATTTTACAATGCTGACTCAACCAATCAGAATTGAGTGTTGAAACTATCCATTTTATACTATTTGTTTTACTGATGCCAGATAAAAAGTACAGTTGTTGTAGGCTACTGCTGTGTATAATCCATTTCAAAACTTGGCAAAATAAACACTTGCATCCTCTGTGTTTCCTGAATCCGCTCTCAGATTTGAAGTTTAGAGTGCTAGAGTAATATAACTTGGGGGTTTTGTTGCCTTTTTAAGTATGAAACAGCCATAAGAAATAGCCTCTCTCAAGTTTCCCCATGGCTGGAATAGCCCTACTAACCGATCATTTCAGGTGCAAACACAAGTGCTATGCTAATGGACTCTCATTTAGAGAGTATGGATTACTAATGCTCGAGTCCTCCCAGCAAACTTGATTTCAGAGCTAGCCACTCGAAAGCACACAACATAAACTTAATAGATCAATGCGTATAGAGCAGTGCAAATGGAGGGAAAGGCTTCGCTACTTTTAGTCACTAAATTATAATGTGCAACTGGGAACATTTTGGTCATCAGACCTTTACAAAGTGTCAAGTAATCTATGAGCAGTCAGGGACTTTTAGATAGGTGTTCAGTGCCTCAAAAACATCTTACTGCCTATAGCTCACACACTCAGAGAGAATCCATTAGTTTCACCATTGACATGGAGAAAGGACATTTTAAGCATTCTCAAATGCCACGGTGATGAATAAATGTCAGTCCATGCTTTGTTATGCTAAATCAATTAGTCACTGGAGGGAGAGTGCCAAGCACAGCCCTGCAGTTAACTTCACTTACGGCCAATCTCCAAGCTATCTTTGCTCAGATTTACATTTTAAGTCACCCAAATTTCTCTCAGAATTGGAAAATTGTCTTAATTAGCCAGCTAATTAGTCTAAGTATTGGCTTGCTGAGGCCCAAACATTCAATGTCAACAAGTCTGCGAAGTCCAGGGAAAGTGCACAGGAAATGCAAGCTAACAGTGGTGATTTGGACAGCTGTTGGTAAACAAACACGCTCTGGCCCTCCGCACCACTTCACTCTCCATCCCTCCATCTCTGGCACTCTTCCACGAGTCAGATGTCTTTTCAAACAAGGGCCTCCTGTTGTGTCTGGCCCCTGCCTGCTGCTCGAAGTGAGTGCATCATGGCAGCTCTGACACCCTGATAGATTGGAGTTGCAGAGAGCATATGGGCCAAGAGGCTGGCTTTTCTCCTCCTCCTAAAGTACGCTGTGCAGCTGCTTAATGGCTCACATTGATCTGCGACGCACAAAATTATTTCTCCATTTCAGATTCATGACTCACCTGCCCCCACCTTGCATCCTGTTGATGCACTAGAGATGACAGAAGACGCTCACCCGGTGCCCTCCTCCAGCTGTGCTCCAGATGTTTGGAGGAGACAAGGGAGGCCAGAACCTGGCCCGGGCTGAGCAGAGGGGATTCTGGGACAGTGACTCCAAGCAAACCTCTGGGGCTCGGGTTGGGGCGAGGCAGGATTCCAGGGGAGGTAGGTGAGAAAGGAGAGGCATAGAGGTACAGGTGAGAACTGAGGAGAACCTTTTAAGGCTGAAGAGGGTGACAGCAGAGGAGCACTACTATAGCTAACAACATATTTCACATTTAGACTTCAAATAAAACTGATTTACTGTATATAAAAAGGCTATTCATCAAAACAAGCCACAGCCAGTGCAGAGCAAAAAGTGTAAGGATCCAGTCTGGGACAGGAAAAGACTGGGAAGTTGTAGTTAGAACACAGTCCTGCCTGTCAACTTATACTATGTCCCCTTTATTGCAGAGGACTAACCAGTGCTCTACCTGTACTGCAACAAAACTGCACTGTAAATTTACAGTACAATATAAAATGCTCTTAATTTTAACCAAAAAGCATATAAAAATGCTACAGTACCAAAACTGTTAATTGGTTAACTGATTACCTGGATAAGTGGTTGGTTAACCATAAACAGTATTTATATTATGTTTAACAAGACAAAACATGTACTTCTTAGGCAAAATACTTTTAAAAAAATAATGTGGAAAAAAAATTATTAGGCATTTCCAAAAGTCTCTGTATGATTCATCAAATTTGATTAGTATATTTTATTGAAATATTTATATTCTTTCTTATTTTTTATATCAGTTATGTGCATTGACACTGTGCACTTTCTAAACATATTTGCTGGCCATTGCTCCTGGAAAGGCCACTCTTGATGAAATTTAAGTCACAATGTGGCCAGTGTTAATCTCGTCAATGAAATCAATGTATTTTTATTATTTTTATTTTATTTTACTGCAAGATATTGCTAGTGCGAAATATAAACAGAAGAAGAAACATCTATAGAAACATCTGTTTCTAAAAGAAGATATTAGATATGGATTCATCTAATCAAATAATTCAGTAATGTGGGGATTTCCCTGCTTAAAGTGCATGAGTTGAATACACTGAACACTGGCAAAATAAATAACTTTACAAATTAGTTAATTACCTCACTCAAACGCATCCTATTTATACATGAGATTAATCACTATATCCACAATTCTGTATGTACTGTATTTGTAACATTACAACTTATATCTGCACAGAAAAAACAGGTGAACATGAACTAAATTACGTGCTACTCGTAAAATGCATACTGTAACTTGCGTTGCGTAACTTGCATTGTGAATACGCTAAAGAAATGTGCAACACGCAATGCAATATTCTAAACTGACTAAACACGGAAAATTAATAACACACTCTAAAGAATGAATAATCCAGAATATAGTAGATTAACTTCTAAAGAGTAGCGGTAACACATTATTTTAGGGATCAGAAATTAGACAGCAATTCATGACTAATAATTACACTTGAAAGTGACTAGTGATGGACTGGTTTGGCATTATACGTATTTATTAAGCCTTTATTGGCTGATTTAATTTTCTTGCTTTATAGCCCCTTTACATTCATAACAATGAATTCATTACCTAAAAACAAAACATATCAATAGCTATTATGACACAAATGGCATCCTTTATAGGTTCACAGTACTCTGTGTGAATTAGCGGCTTACGAGTATAAAATACATGTAGAATACATAATATTTCAACAAAGCAGGGCAGGTTAGGGTTAGGTTTAGGGGTAGGGTGTATGTAGGACTCTAAATAAACACAGTACACATGCTGTAGTGATGCCCCTATACTGTATGGTAGTATTTAATTAGGGGTGCAAAATGCATCTAAAACTATTTGCACTTGGTGCAAAGAAGACAATTTTTGTTGCTATTTACACTAAGCAACAAAAGTCTCTCTTCTATATTTATTTAATACTTATAAGCTGCACATTCACACAGTGCAATGAGAACCTTATTCAGCCCCGCCCTTTTTCTGTGCTCCACTCTTTCGGATTTTGTCATCTAACTTCCTGTGAAGCAACTGAGAAGAGTCAATCAAATTGGATTTCGTGTGGGAGCACAGAAAGTATTTTTCCCCAAGAGTTGATGGTGCGAGTCTACACCACCTCTTTACTTCTCATATAACGTGAACGTGCACCTCACAAGCACGTGAAAATGCTTGTGAGGTGTTTTTTCTGTCACTCTAAATGTTTGTTTTTTTTCTGACACCTGATGAGGTAAACTGGACCTGGCAGATCACATTCAGACAGCTATGACACACTGCACTTTTTCATGATACAAGCGTTTAATTGTTATATGTGTAATTCTGCTTAATTTTTAGGCTTCAACTTGTTAATAGTTTGGGTTAAAATGTGTAGATGACATGAAATTTCCAACAGTGACAGCTCGCATTATTACACATGCAAGTTCATAACATTAAAGAAAATTACAATTGTACTTTTTAAAATTAATTTGTCACCCTACATTTTTAGAGGCTTGCATGCAATTAAAATTGTTGTAAATAGAATATAAAATAAAATATATATATATATATATATATATATATATATATATATATATATATATATATATATATATATATATATGTGTGTGTGTGTGTGTGTATAAATATAGTTGCACCTGTAAAAAAAGGAAAAGGGAATCTGGATAATAATTTTCATATCCGTTCCGGAGCGGAACTTCAATAAATTGCCCTTGAAGGTCTCTGCGTTGTTCTGTCTTTTCTGAGCGCTGCAGTAAATCAATTATTGTTAATTCACACATTTAATTCCGTTATTCATTTTATCTGACTCCAATTTTATATTAATCTGACTCCAATTTTAAGTTCACCTCTAATTTATATTTAAGCTCTAATTAATTTCTGATCATTCTTTTAATTTAACATTTTTAGGTTATTGATTACTCTAAATCCTCTCCTATTCATTGTCCTTTTGATCTTTGGAGACTTACGCCGGCCGTTATTAAATTACGTAAACCTCCCGAAAATGGATAGCCAGTTCCGTTCTTAGTCAGTGGTTGTAGGGTTAATTAATATCGTCTGGTTTGGCTTTTCTCATAACCAGACGATATTGCCGCTTAGTCACGTACATACAACTTGCTAAGATGGGCGGTGAGCAGTGACAGAGTCTTTAAATGGCTTTCTCCTACCCGGTTGTCCTGAGTGGTTTCTCCTATATTAAAGCTCCAGTATGGTCTACCCTGGTCTATTGAAATTCAAATCCTACCTGGCTGTCCTAGGTGGTTGTCCTACCTGGTTGTCCTAGGTGGTTGTCCTACCTGGTTGTCCTGAGTGGTTTAAATTCAAACTGAGAGTCTTTAAATGGCTTCCTCCTATATTAAAGCTCCAGTAATGATTTCAGAGGAATTCAGAATAAATCAAATAATAACAATTTATTTGTCAGGTAGGATATAAAACATTGTTGCAGAAATTCAAATCAAAGCCAATTTCACATGATCAGAATAAACAAGCATTACTAAAAATAAAAGACAAGTCAAAGAAACATACCTGACAAAACTACATGCAGCGGTACAGCATGGGAGATCTGTATACAGATTCCCAGAACTTCATGCCAACTTTCCTTAAATATCCAGACAGAATAAACACTGTACCAAATGGTATTATCCTTTGAACAATGAGGATTTGGGGGTGAATGGGTTCTTGACTTCCTGGGGTTTAACCTTGTTAACATACAGGAGATAATTTCAATTGTAGGTCAAGGAGGGGGAGCCACCTCCAGAATTATGCAGTATTTGGCAAAGATCTTATAACTTTGTTACCATTAGTTTTATCAACATGGGAAAGAGACAACTATACCAGTCGCACAGAGACCTCTTAAATGATATCAAACACATACAGTTGCATTCTTTGTTTTCATGTTATTTGTTATATTTTTTACATATCTTTGTGTTGGTCCAGAGCTGTTGAAGGGGAGAAGGGGAGAGAGAAGGGGGGGCAGCAAGGTGATTTGCAATTTATCACACTGTGGTGATATTCAGGTGTAGATTTCAGCAAAAGGCGATTTGCACTTTATCACACGTGGTGATATTCAGGTGTAGATTTCAGCTTTTGTGAGAGAGTTCTATGACGTTGATTCTCGCAGAGTTCTTTGACTTTTACCGGAAATGGCGCCTTTTGGTTGTAGACATTCTGGTGCCAGCCTTACACACCCCTTCCCCCATCCCTGTTTGACACTCAAAACATCTACTCACCTTAATAATAACAGGATGGTTGAATGACACAAAAAGATGACTAGAGGTGTTGTACAGAGATATTTTTAATGACTTTGTGTTGTCTCTTGGAGTTTCATGAGCAGAGAAATATATCAGTACATCCACAGTGTGAAGGTAAGATCTTGTACATTTATGAATGTTTTAAAAACTCCCTGCTCTGCTTCCAAGCTACTTTAATATCAACACTGTAGATATCTATATAGCGACCGCTAGAGCAGAAGTTCAGAGACAAAATTTTCAACATGGCTGTGCGCTAGTTTCTCTGGCACATAAGGTGAATAAAGGATGTATTTTGCTCCTTACTAGCTACTGATCAAGATTGGGAGGGTTACTTTTGAAATGCATTCCACTACAGATTACAGAATACATGCTGTAAAATGTCATTTGTAACGTATTCCGTTAGATTACTCAAGGTCAGTAAAGTATTCTAAATACTTTGGATTACTTTTAGATTTTTTCACCTGTTTTGACTATAATAACTCTACCAGTACAGTAAGAAAAAATACACGTTAAAAATACATTCTCTGAAAAACCTAAATATCTTATGCAGTGTTGTTTCTAAAACAATATATAAATTAGTGGTGGCTTCAGGTCACCATGGCTTCAGGTCACCATGTACAAGACCTGATAATCTCTTTTACATATTTTTACAGGAAAACAATACAAAAATTATCATCAAGAATACGATTTATGCCCTAATATCAAAGATCTTACTAGAAAAAAGAAATTATGATCCAACGTGAATTTTCTTGATAAAAATATATAATCGTGCCTGGAAACATGTGCATGTAAAATGGCTAGAAACAGCATTTTAGCTTAGCGTAAAGCTGACAATTTACACAAGGTTTATTTCTATTTCTTCTGCTCCAGTCTTCAAACATACTTCTCTGTCTGCTCGTATGAATGCAACACATCATAAGAAAGTGTTTCACCGCTGTTCAAATGCACTTTGGATCGCATCATTTATATGTATAAATGTTTTCCATCTGAAAGGACTAAATATTAAATGAAACAAATGACAATAAAATGCAAAGTAATCTCTTCAGTAATCAAGTACTTTTTGAATGTAACTGTATTCTAATTACCAATGATTTAAATTGTAATTGTAGTGGAATACAGTTAATTATATTTTGTATTTTAAATACGTAATCCCGTTACATGTATTCCGTTACTCCCCAACCCTGCTATTTGTATCTTTTGTTTTTACCTGTTAAGTTCATTGTTAGGAAAGAAAAAAAAAATAAATGTAAAGAGGCTTTTAGGCAAGGGTAAGAAATCAGCAAACAAAGGCCTAATAAATACCTTATAATTTTAAACAAGTCAGTAACTAGTCCCTTACATACCTAATTATTAATCATTAATTACCTACCTTTTCTGATCCCTAAAATAAAGTGTTACCAGAGTAGCTAATACTATATTATATTCATTATGTGCTATTATTTCAGGAGCTCTGGTTTTCACAGCAAGGGCAGGTGTATAGTTTGTTGTATGTGACCTACCTTTTATAAGTTTGATACATGTTTAAATAATAATGTTTATACATTTGATTAAAGTTTTGTCTGTTACAGTTTGACACACGTTTTGACTAAAACAATATGCCATTTTAGTCAGCGTAAAACTGGCTAAAATTAATTAAAAAAATGACATGAAACATTGACTAATTTTAAAAGACTAAAACTATGACTAAAACACTGCACGTGGCCTTCTGTTTATCACTTATGTTATCATAGTGGTACATTTAAAAGTGCAAATCAGGGGCCTGGGTTGCTCAACGAGTATTAATGCTGACTACCACCCCTGGAGTCGCAAGTTCAAGTCCAGGGTGTGCTGAGTGACTCAAGCCAGGTCTACCAAGCAACCAAATTGGCCCGGTTGCTAGGAAGGGTAGAGTCATATGGAGTAACCTCCTCATGGTCGCAATTAGTGGTTCTCGCTCTCAATTATTGTAGAATCTCAATAATGAGCAGTGTCTGCTTTACAGTAATTTCTTACAGTCTACAGTGGCTGGCACTCCCAGTGTGCATGAATAAATTATGCAGTTGCATTGTTTTATTATTTGCATTTTTATTATTTGTTTTTATTCATGCTGTTGCTGTTTTTGTTTTTGTCATTACTTTTAGCACACAACACTCACTATGTGCCAAGTGTTGATGCCTGTGTGTGTTTGGTGGGCAAACTTGCAATAAAAATTATTGAGGCTGCGTATTCTTTCACAGACAGCGACCACTCAAGCACACCACAATAGTATTCAGAATCAAAATTAGCTTTATTGCCAAGTATGCTTACACATACAAGGAATTTGTCTTGGCGACAGAAGCTTCCAGTGCACAAACAATACAACAACAAGACAGAGATAATAATTAAAAAATGCAATAAAAATAATAAGTGAATAGAAAATATAAGTATATATAGAAATACAATAAGACAATATATATATCTATATATCTATCTATATATATATATATATATATATATATATATATATATAGACAAAGCTGTGTATTGCACACAATTATTGCTCAATGGGGCAGTTTTAACTATACATGAGATGGATAGCCTGAGGGAAAAAACTGTTCCTGTGCCTGATGGTTCTGGTGCTCAGTGCTCTGTAGCACCTGCCAGAAGGCAACAGTTCAAAAAGGTAGTGGGCTGGGTGAGTGGGGTCCAGAGTGATTTTTCCAGCCCTTTTCCTCACTCTGGAAGTGTACAATTCTTGAAGGGAGGGCAGGGGGCAGTCTGAACTGTCCTTTGTAGTCTTCTGATGTCCGATTTCATAGCTGAACCAAACCAGACAGTTACTGAAGTGCAGAGGACAGACTCAATGACTGCTGAGTAGAACTGTATCAACAGCGCCTGTGGCAGGTTGAACTTCCTCCATTGGCAAAGGGCCTTTTTCACAATGGAGTTTATGTGGGTCTCCCACTTCAGGTCCTGTGAGATGGTAGTGCCCAGGAACCTGAATGTCTCCACTACTGCCACAGTGCTGTTTAGAAGAGTGAGCAGGGTCAATGTTGGAGTGTTCCTCCTAAAGTCCACTATCATCTTTTTTTAGCGTGTTGAGCTCAAGGTTGTTTTGACTGCACCAGTGAGCCAGCCATTCAACCTCCCTTCTGTATACAGACTCATCATCATCTTGGATGAGGCTAATGACAGTAGTGTCATCTGCAAACTTCAGGGGCATGACAGAGGGGTCCTTGGCGGTGCAGTCATTGGTATACAGGGAGAAGAGTAGTGGGGAAAGCACACATCCCTGGGGGGCACCAGTGCTGATTGTACATGTGCTGGAAGTGAATTTCCCCTGTCTCACAAGCTGCTGCCTGTCCGTCAGAAAGCTGGTGATCCACTGACAGATAGATGTGGGAACAGAGAGTTGGTGTAATTTATTCTGGAGAATAGCTGGGATGATGGTGTTGAAAGCCGAACTGAAGTCCACAAAAAGGATCCTTGCATATGTCCTGGGTCTGAACAGAAGTTGCAGAATATGATGCAATCCCATGTTGACTGAATCATCCACAGACCCGTTTGCTCGATAAGCAAACTGTAGGGCAACTATTGCAACTATGTCGCCAGCAATTCCCCTTTAAGCTAACATAACAACTAGACTTGAGAATTGTTTAGAACCCCTGGCACAAAATAATACACTTGTGTACTAAAACATAATACTACCACACTTGTAACACCATTGCGCTTGTTGAAAAAGAAGTAATTAAAATTGAACAAGGTCCAAGTTGCCAACCAAAGGGAATACTAATCACCATAATGGTGACTTCAAAAGAACACAACAATGTACAACAAAGCAACATCAACAACACTAAATAAGAACTAAATCCTCTATTAATTCTAAACAACAACTAATTACACATCCCCATATATCATTCTATGCCCAAATATACATAATTTAATTATTCAAGTGCAAGGGCTTATGGCCCCAAGCATTTTACTGTATATATATATATATATATATATATATATATATATATATATATATATATATATATATATATATATATATATATTACAATGCAGACAGAGACTGTCTAAGCTAACTGCACAAAGATCATCATGGACAAGCCTCCAGCAGTCCCCTGCCACCTCTCCTCAGCTCCCCTGCTTCTTATCTGCACGCAATCCTCCAACTACAAGGCCTGGTACACACACAGACACTCATGCATGCATGAAAAATTACTGACACATTCTCTTTCTCTCTCCAATTCTTCCCTGAAAAGTTGTGGCCCAGGCTTCAGGTCACCATGTACAAGACCTGATAATCTCTTTTACAGTAGAGTTCTTATGATAGAACATCAGAATAGTTCATCAATAGATCAGCAGTTCATCAAACAGATCTGGCCAGGCCAGAGGATACCCATATCCAAATCCATTTTAATATATGATGAGAATCCCCTTTTAATTAATTTTTTTTCTGTATTCAAGCATCAAATTCGTCTAAATGATTTCTTTATTTCAAAGGTAATCGGGACCCATACTCCACTGAAAAGTAACACTAAGTTAAGACAAAGAAAAAAGAACAAAGTAGATAATGTATAGTCAGATGATGATCAACCTGATGGGGTTTATTTTGCAATAAAGACCAAATGACTGTACATTATCCTGCTTATTACACAACTACCTACCACATAAATGGGCATGAAATATTAATTTGTGTTGAAATTATGTTAGTATGTGAAAAGAAAGAGATTTCAGAGTCTCTAGAAACAGCTCAGTTACATCTCTGGTTTGCTTCAGAGTTCTTTTGTTGTTTATTTTGCGAAAATGTCAGTCTGACTGCTCATTATCCAGCTTATCACAATCCAATTGACCAATAAATAGATAAATGGACATGAAATATTGATTTGAGTTGAAATTATTTTATAAGCTTACTTGTACAGATTGCAGAGTGATTTAAGACGTAAGAAAGATGACTCTCAATAACTGGATGACTGGTGAAATATCTTAAAATGTGCTGTCATTATTCTAAAATATCAGACAACTGGATGGCACGACTGAGCAATCAGAATTGTGAGATCAGCTTCAATCTCTCTTGCAAAGTTTGCTTTTTGCCAGGGTTTCCAGAGTACGATTTCACGCTTACGTACACAACCTGATTTTTTTTAATTGAACTTAAGGACATGATATTAAGTCAATAAATACTGTAAGTAAAACATAATATATTAATATAAGAGAATGAAGTATCGATGTAACATGATTGTCAATATATCGCTAAATTAATGTATCGGTACAGCCCTAGTAGACAGGAAACAAGAAAATGCGTGTTTGTGACAGCTCTCTGGATGTCAGCATTATCAGACCTGGTTTGAAGTCTAGTCATAATGGCTTTATTCTCTACCCTCGAAAATCTCATGTTGTTCCTCTGTCTCTAAATTCCTCCTTTCTGTCTTCTCTCTCCTTCATTCCGACTCTCCTTGTCATTTCTTCTCAGTTTCTCCTCAATGTTTCTGTCTCATTTTGACAGTCATCTTCCGCTGGTGTTTACAAGATTCAACCTCTGAACAGCCATTGCTTTGCATGCCGTCCATGATTCAATTAGTGAGATTGAATCACAGATACTTAATTAAGCCTTTTAAAGGAATCATGTGGTGTGCTGGAATCCTGAGGAGGAGCCAGATTAGATAAAGAACAGTGAGAACATATGAGGTGGAATTAGTTTAGTGCCATCCAGCAGTGTCCTGTGAGGACTGCCAGAGTAAGACTCAGTGTGGGTCAGGGCTCCAAGGAAAAACAGGCCTCGTCTCTGTATGGGGCTGCAGATGAGGCTTGGGAAGAAGGACTGCTCTGAGATCAGTGTACTGTATGAGCAAAGAAGAGTTCATTAGCTGCTGAGAAGAGAGCCAGACTGGGAGCTTAAATCAGACAGAGTGAAAATCAGACAGAGTACAGTTAGATGCTGGATGTAAGTGCAACAGTTTATAGGTGGGTTTCAATCTGACTCATGGCTCTTTCTGATTCAGTTCTCCCCTCCTCTCCCCCTCTGTCCTCTCTCTACTAACATACTAATAAAAATTGCCAATAAAATATTTTTTTTAGGATGTTTGTCCATCCTACAGAAACAAAGTTGTGTTTACAAGTTTCCAGGCCGCTGAGTGCGTCAAAGTAACAACTAGTCCCTGGATTTGCCAAAATGTGTAAGGTTTGAGGCATTGAATCTTTGAAGGATACTGAATAGTTGTTTGAAACACTAAGTAGCAAGTAAACAAAATTTCAAGCCTTGCTCTCAAGGTTTCATTAAATTTTTTCAGGTTTGCCTGCCCTGAAAAACAAACTATGGTTGGTCGCTTCAGATGTTGGTCAGACTTCCCCTTCCTTTCTAAGTGGGTGGTTTTGGGCAAGAATAAGCTTTAATGGGGATCAGAATCTGATAATTATGCTGATAGGCAAAAGTTTGGCTATGCAAGATTACTGGTTGAGTGACCATTATTACAAAAGGCTCTATATAATGCTTTTCTGTACCTGAGAGACAGAGAAAACCAGAGGAACTGCAGCCTCAGTGAGGAAAACACAAAATAGGATCACAATGGCTATCAGATTTAAAAAGCTCTTGTAGAGATGTTATCCAAAACCTGGCACAGAGGGACAATGCACCGATATTGGATCAGGTGCCTTTTTAATCAGCAGTTAGGCATCCTTCAGGGTGAGGATATGCACAGCAGCCACACACATTCAAAAGGCAGTCTATATATTCAACTGATCCCTCATAAATGATTATATGAGCTTGTGGTGTGCAGCTATTTGAAATGTTTAAAGGGATTTTTATTTGTCAAAAAATAAAAATAACAAACTTGCTCCCAGCACAGCAGTAATCCTGTTCTGTCCTAATTGTGGAGTGGTGTCACCTGCTTTTCCCCTGCTTTAACAGAAGAAGGTAGGAAAGCGAGAGCACACAACCAACCATGTGATTTACCACAGGACACTGGAATAGTATGTGGAAGATTGTTCTCTTTCACTTTTTTCTTTCTCCCTCTCTCTCCATCACTGAGATAATCACAGATAAAGAAAAATAAGGGAATCATCTCCTCTATGTTTTTGTAAATGAGATCAGAGCACATATTTCTGCAGCTGGATGGATGTGGAAAACGAACTGAAGTTCTTGTGGGTGAATTAGGGTAAATGGGAGGTCAGGGAGAGAGGGTGTACAGATACCAAATTCTCTCTAAAGACAGACAATGTTATGCACACGCACATATTCACACTGTCACAAGGACAGAGGCAATATGCTAAAAATAGCTCAGTCTGTGCGCAGATTTATTCACATAAACAAAAGGTCCTAATGGGACCATACTGATATATGCTATGATATGCTATGATACAGTACAGTTGGGTCCAAAAGTCTGAGACATCTAGTGAAAATGCTTCAATAATTCAAATGCAAATTATATTATCAGCATAACAATTTCAGACACTAGTTGAATTGAATAATTTACATAAGTTTCAGAATTTCATTGTAATCTGTGTGCCCCCTTTGCTTTTAATGACAACATGCACTCGAGATGGAATGGGCAAGCTTGTGCAAAACCTGATGATCCATGTTTTCTGAGCATAATTTTAACATGTTCCAAATAATCTTGTCGGCTCCAATTTAAGCAATGAAATCTAAACTTCTGTACAAAGGAGTTTACATGAACAGTGTCACAAATCTGCTTACATTTGATTGGTGGCCTAGAATTTACTTTTACCTTAAATTTGTCTTTTTTAGAACAAATTTAGTTTTTTGAAAGTCATAAATTTTTTCATCATACATTGCACCACTTTTAACGTTGTATTTCAGTGCGAACACTTGCATCTTATTCACTAGCCACCCCATATCTAGATTAAGTAGGTGCAATGAAGTAGGCACACTTAAATAGCGCTGCATCTTGAGTATTTAAATAAAGTCATTGCCATCATTTCTACACAAACATGCCTTTCTATGTAAATTAGGCTCACACTGAAAATGTTTTTTTTTTTTTTTTTTTTTGTGGTTAAAGCTGCTGTAAGCAATTTTGCCGTGTTGGAATTTCCATGAGCGGAGCTGTTGAATTAGCCAAGCCCTCTCTTTCCAAAAAACACAGCAAAGATACCGTAGAGACCGACACCAAACAGAAGACCATCATCCCACAGTTGTCAAACACAACGGTAGCAAAATAGCGCCCTCAAATGACAACTGGTATGAAAAACATGGCATAAAAATGGCTTTAAGCCTCAATAATACGCTGCAACTATAACACTATGAGAACACGCAAAATGATTTGCAGGCAGAAAGCTTCAGAGACTGTGGCCCATGGACACATTTTTGAGTCTAGAGGGGTCTCAGGACACTTATTTCATTAATATCTTTCAGGGAGTAGGACTTTTTTGCATACCTTTTCATGGAAAAATCACCTTAAAGTAAATATAGCAGAAAAGATAAAGTTATTTTTCTACATTGAATAAGAACTTAAAAATATATAGTAAAGTCTACATTGCAACATGTAAAGATTAATGTTCTAGCTTATAAGTATTATTTATGATTGTACCAATCCTAAAGTAGAAAACCATGTCATATTTATTTGTTAATTTGACCAAATTTCACTGGTAAATAAAATAAGTACATTTTACTTAACTTTTCAAAACTGGTGTTCCCTCCATGCACTGGGATTGAATAATTAATGAGCTTGCATGGTTTCACTGTTTGCAAGTAAATTTACATTGTTTTTATTGTTAATTTTGTTGTTAGGTATGGTAACTTCTTGTTTTATACAGACTTAAGTTCATTTTCTACTCAAAATAACATTGTTTCTGTCAGCAGTAGTGTAGGGTGATGTAGTTTCCTAGACTACATACAATGCATTAAGTTTCCCTGTGGGAGGCTTCCGTATGTCATGCAGTGCATGGTTAAACATATGTTTGTAAGGGAAATTCAAACTGTGACATGTTCTAATAGGATGTTTATTTACATTTTACTACGTTTATTTAAGTACCATGTATATCATATTTGTAAGTAAAAGTTACTAAATTTACTAAAGTGTTTAAGTTAAATTTACTCAATCATTTTAATCAATAATATGTCCTAAAGTTATGTAGATTTTACTAGGTTTTAAACCATTAAGATTTATTTAGAGAAACTGTGTGCAAAATCTTGCGAAATAAAAATTAAGTTAATCTTACTAGTCTTTTTTTCAGTGCATTACAGCTTGTGCTTTATTCACACACAAAAAAGTCCATGCTATTTGCCCGGCAAAATTTACATTGTGTTATATCTGCCCGAGGAAAACAGGTGGCATACTGAATTTTAATCAAAAGAAATGTTTGTGTGCATGTGCTATCGATCATGGCAGTAGGATTTTACCAAATAATAATCAAATGATAAAGAAAAGCATTAAAACCTGGCATATATCCAGATGGGCGGTAGAGTCAGGCACACTTTTGGCATGATAAAGAGCTGATTCAGGTGACTGGATCACAGTAGTGTAGTGACGCTGCACAGCTCCTGCAAGGTGAGCCAGATCGCTGTGGTCTAAACTAGTGCAGACAGTGCATTCAAATAAACAGCGATTTACTGGGCATATTTTTTTTTTTGTGAATTCACCCAGTGTCTATTTCCAGGGTTAAATCAAGACGGAAAAAAATCCAAGATTTGTATCCAAGGTTTTATAATTTTGGACTTCACTGTAGCTACACACAAGAAATGGTACAGCTGCTTACCCTCTTCATTTCAACATTCAGAGATACAATGTTGGGCCAGCACCAAATCACTTCCTGTCAGCTGAGACAGTCACATAAAGAATGCTATCAAGGAGACCAGAAATGAAATATTTTTTCACCAGTTAATTAAAAAGGGCCCTTGCCCATTGTCCATCCCCAATACAAAACCACACATCAGGAGCCCCTGGCTGATGGCGCCCTTGGCCTGGTCAATAACTGTCCATTGTGGAAAGACCAGTCCAGATCATTGGTTCTACTTATTCCATTATGAGTAGAACCAAAAACAGAGATGAGCATTAAATGTGATCACAGCAAATACGCTGTCTGAACTATAAATTGGTTTTGTAATGGACCCGGAGCACAGACTGTTCCCCGCAGCAAGAGGATTTAGGGACATTTTAGCAGGGAAATTTCCTGCATTTTTACCACCTCATGCCATTATAAAAGCTGGCCAGCCTTTCAAAAATCACCTAGTCAAACAGGCATTGTTGAACATTGGTTCCCTTGCTCCTGCAGCAGTTATTTCATTATATTCCCTGTGAGGCTGATTACAGCGAGAGGTAATTTATGATCACTTCATTGCCAATTCAATGGGCACATCACCTGTAAATAATTGACACTCTTCATGTCCATTCCAACATCATAATATCTAAATCATATTGATGCATCTCTCTCTTCTCAGAGTGAGGTCAATGGCAAATCCTGCTCTAAATCTACAGCACACAGAACACAGCTCAATTAAGCTCCTGGAAATTTCATTTATATTTTATGCTGAGTCAACCATTCGCAAATAAGAAAAACATAACTAGATTTGCATTTCTGAAGGAAATACCAGAGTTTGCAAGGCAGCAAAAGAATTTTCGGTAAGCTTAAGTTTTAGTCTTTGGTTTTGTGTAAATAAAATGCTGCTTCAAAGCCATTTTGCCATCGCCATGAAATTCAGCATGCATTCTGTTGGCTGTGCATGAGAAGGAATGCTTTCTTTGCAGTGTAAAGATGACTATAGATGATTAAATAGATGCAAGAAAGGAAATACCATTTACTGTTCAGTGTGCATGTAAACGCAAGGGGCCTGATTGCAATTGATTATACAAATATTAGAGCATTTATCATGCACGATCATGACAGATTATTTTCAAACCGACAATGTATGAAACCGATTGGCTGGGCCGTCGCTAGGGTGGTACAACCAGCAGCAAGCCCTACTACCGAACAGCAATCGCTAATACGATGTGCAACAATGTGCATGTAAACTCGCTCAGCAATTCTTATTGGTGACTTTGTGGTAAGTTGAGAAATTACAAACTTCAGCTGTAAGTGGTCCAGCTGAATTAATTAAAAACATAGTGAAGAAGAAGGAAAATATAATGTTTAAGGAATATCAATAAAGTGCTGCCTTGCAAACACTGTAATGAAGGATTTGGCATGTTGTCATTAGCTTTTAACAGGTTGCTTAGGCTTACGTATTAAGTAAACATTCACTCAAACATGATCAATTAAAGGAAAATGGAAAGAAAATGACTGAATCGTTAGCTGTCTAACAGACAAGATAAACAGAGCTGAAATAATTTGCATAATTATTGTGACAGAGAGAAAATCTTTGATAAAATTCTGACCTATTCTAGCAGAATAATCCAGGATCAACACTGTGCTTCAATGTCTCAACAATTCTGAATGATTAGGTAAGGATCAGAGCTCTGGTTTGTCTGAATTATCCCTGACCCCCTGCAGAAATCAGCAGTTTCTGAGACTCTTCATTAAGTCTTTGCTAAACCTTAAATTGATGGCCACTTTAACTTCATAAAATAGTTATGAATATTAATTTTCCAAATTAAAAAATGGCTCTTACCTCTATTTCCCCATCTTGCCTTCAAACACACATACCAAAAATGGCTGAATAATTTATAAATTGGCTTCTTACACTTTAGACAATTAATTCAGTGATGCAAAATTAATTATGGGTAGCCCCTTTCAAGCCCATCCTTTCACAATTTGTAATGGAGCATTTCAAAGAAAAGCTTTATGGCCTGCAGTCAGAACTCAAGGCAGCTGAATACATTAAAATCCTCAACATTTTATGTAAAAGAATGAAAGTAAAGCAAACCTGCTATCATAAGAGGCAGGACTATATGTGTAAAGTTGTATGTCTGCGTGTGTATGTGTGTTTACAAAAGACAAAAAAGAGAATGTGATAAAGTAAAACGATTGGACAAGAAAGAGGGAGAATGCGTGCAACGGGTAGAACAGTGGCCTGGGTGTTGTCGTGCCCTAAATCAATGACATTCATTCCTCAAGCATGCTGTCCTGCTGTTGGTGACTTGCGAGTGGTAGGGAGAGCCTTGGCCTGTCATGGGAGTTATATATAAGCTATTGATTCCAGAAGCTCTCCAGCATGTCTGTCTGGCTGTGTCTGTACACACAGCATCGCTCCACTCTGACTGACAGCACACTGTTCACAGCGTGGCCAGACTGATATCTTCTGGATGTGGATTAATGACCTGTAACAGGGGGCCCTGTATGTTCAGACGTGTGTGTTTGTGCCACCCACATAGAAATGTTGGCATGCACCGGTGTGTTATGATGCCCAATTAAAAATCTATATATACGTACAGTGTTTATACTGTGTGTGTGTGTGTGTGTGTGTGTGTGTGTGTGTGTGTGTATATATCACATATATATCATGTTAAAATTTCAGCATTTTCAATATATATATATATTGAAAATGCTGAAATTTGACATTATATATAATTATTTTCCTGTCAAAATGCATCTATTTCCATCTTAGGGAAGAAAACAAAACAATATGTAACAATATAATGGTTTATTAACATTTTCCAACCAAAGCCTTTCACAGTATAAAGATAGAATTGCATTAAAATAGCACCAGTTCAAGTAACATTAAACATGTCTGGGAGTTTGACTAATTAAAAGAACTAGTCTCCCCATAGGTTGCATATTCATTGCAGTGGGCATTAAATCTCTTAAGTCCTCATCCTCCACAATATTAATCTGCTTTCCTACAGCAATCGTGAAGCTGCGTTCATGATTCGCATCAGGGTGTCAGTGCCAGCGGCGCTTTGAACTCCATGTGAAGAATGCTTGCAAACAAAAAAGAGTCTCATTCTGCGTTTTCGTGATAGTTAAGACTTGGCATGCTTCTATGGTAATAAAAATGCTTGATCACAAGTCTTGTGTCTTCTATCACACGTCCCATCTGTGCCTGTTTTGTAAATCAAATAGCATTAAGAGTCCTTTCTCCGTCTTTTTATCACAGAAGCGCAAAGGAAAGGAGAGAGATTAACAGCTGCGTTATGCTGTTTTTTACTAAGCTTATAGGCTCACCTTGGTAAAAGGGCTCTGGGCTGCATCTGAAACCAAAGGTAACTGTCTTGTTGCCTCACTGCCCTATCATTAAATGACTCAACAGACAGTGTTTGCATATGAAGGTACCTCCAGGAACTAGTTTCGGACAGGCTACTGAGGAAGCATAAAGCCACATTGTTGCTAGGATACCAGGAACTGATTAACACCATCTGGTGTCCACTAAAGATAATGCGTCTGCTTCATTCATCCAACCGAACCACAATGGTCTAATAATCTAGAACAAAATCAGAGTTTTGGCGATATTCAAGTGTATATTTAACCTTTTCGCATGTGAGTTTCTCCTGTACTAACGGATCTCCCAGCGTGAGTTTTTTAATGCACACTGTAATTAAAATAAATCTTACTTCACACTTCACAGCAGATGCACTGAAGGACAGATTATATCACAGCAGGTGCACTGAAGGTCAGATTATATATTATCAAACATATAATGTGTTTTTTAGATATTTATAATGATTGATTATGATAGATAAGATGCGATCGCGAATGCACTTGCGGCTATACGTGCTGCCATATTTTCATTGCAATGCAAGATGGGATTCTGAGTTTGTATGGTCATAGAAGCATACAAAAGGAGGAGTATAGAAGGTTCTAAAAACCTAGCCCTTCCACTCTCCCAGCCCTGGAAGTGGTTGTGACAGACAGAATGGGAGAAGGCTCGAGTGGACTATCTAGTTTGTATATTCTTTGACGTCAGAAAACACTCCGATGGTAATGACTTTATACTTTTGCTTAGTGATTGTTTTAAAGTTTGTAACATATAGAAATAAAGATACTGTGATGTTGAAAAGACTATTTGAGCAGCTGATTCATTATGACAAGCACTTCAGTCATTATGACAACAGATTTTGCTGGTAAACAACAGCATCAATGCAGATCACACCAGTTTGATCGTACGCGTCTGAGCCCAGCCTAGTGTAATCACACCGGTTTGATCGTACGTGCGAAAGGGTTAATAACTACAACACTACTTTTTCACTAGAAATGGAATCAAAAGTTGGAAAAAGTGAATAAAAACTTACATTTATCCACAAATTGGCTATCAACTGCCTCTTTGGCCACCATTTTTTTTTCTTCAGCCCGACCGCCGTGGATTCGGGAGCACAAGTTTGTGGAACTTCAAAGGAAGTGAAGGATACATCTATGCTGCCTTCAAAAATCGATCAGATGAAGGTATCTCAGTAGACAGGATGTGACACAAACATTGGATTCGGACATGCCTTGATCCCTTCCTACCTCCGTATACAGCCTCCGGAGGCAGTATTTTATTGGTTTTAGATGCAACCCTGGTGTGAGTTAGTGTAATGACTCCGGGCGGACAAATGACGAAGGTTCTGCCCTGCTTAACATATGTTTATGTTGTAATAACAGTAAATGCATTAATTGTGATTAAGAAAAATGTACGCGTTAAGCATATATATATATATATATATATTATATTGGCAACATTGGTGAATATGAGAAAAGAAGGCTGTGAAAAATATATTCTTGTTGTTTAACCTTTTGGTCTTTCATTCAAAATACTCACTAAAATCTATCCTCAAATAGATATCAAACAATTCCTAACACAACACAAGTTTTATAAAAAAAACAAATATTTTTGTCAAATATATGTATAACACAACTATTGGCACCCTTATATTCAATACTTTGTGCAACCTCCCTTTGCCAAGATAACAGCTTCTCCTATAATACCTAATGAGGTTGGAGAACACGAGTGATCTGAGACCATTCCTCCATACAGAATATCTCCAGATCCTTCAAATTCAGAGGTCCATGTTGGTGTCTCTCCTCTTCAGTTCACCCCACAGGTTTTCTATGGGGTTCAGGCCAGGGGACTGGGATGGCCATGGCAGAACCTTGATTTTGTGGTCAGTGGACTATTTTGGTGTTGATTTTTATGTGTGTTTTGGATCATTGTCCTGCTGGAAGATCCAACCACAGCCCATTTTAAGCTTTCTGGCAGAGGCAATCAGGTTTTGATTTTTTATCAGTTGGTATTTGATAGAGTCCATGATGCCATGTATCCAAACAAGATGTCCAGGACCTCTGGCATAAAAACAGCCCATATTTAACGGTGGGCATGAGGTACTTTTCCATATGGCTACCTCTCTATGTGCGACAAACTCATCTCTGGTGTTTACTGCCAAAAAGCTCTGTTTTTGTTTTATCTGACCATATAACCCGGTCCCATTTGAAGTTCCAGTAGTGTCTGGCAAATTGAAAACGCATAAGTTTGATGTTGGATGAGAGCATAGGCTTTTTTCTTGAAACCCTCCCAAACTACTTGTGGTGATGTAGGTGACGTCTGATTGTAGTTTTGGAGACTTTCTGACCCCAAGATACAACTAATTCCTGCAATTCTCCAGCTGTGATTCTTGGAGAATTTTTGGCCACTCGAACCATCCTCCTCACCGTGCTTAGAGACAATATAGACACACGTCCTCTTTCATGCCGATTTGTAACATCTCCAGTTGATTGGCACTTCTTAATTATTGCCATGATGGTGCAAATGGGTATTTTCAATGCTTTAGCTATTTTCTTACAGCCACTTCCCATTTTGTGAAGCTCAACAATCTTTTGCTGCAGATCATAACTTTATTCTTTGGTCTTACCCATTGTGATGGATGAATTTGGCCTGTGTGTTACATCATATTTATACCCATGTGAAACAGGAAGTCATGGCTGAACAATTTCATATTCCTTATCACCCAGGTGCACTAAAAAATGTAAAATATGAATGGGACTATATTTCAGATATATTTTACTCATAAGTATTTAAATTTCTAAGGGTGCCAGAAATTGTGGCAAACGTGTTTTGGAGAAAAATATTTATTTAATTATGAGATTAGTTTACTTCAATTAAAGGTTATATTTTTGTGAATATTTTGAAAGAAAGATCAAAAGGATAAACAATAAAGACATATTTTTCACAGCCTTCTTTGCTCATATTTACCAAGGGTGCCAATATTTTTGGCCAGCACATATATATATATATATATATATATATATATATATATATATATATATATATATATATATATATATATATATATAGGCCAAAAATGCAAAATAGATGGAAAATAGAAGTGTCAACTATGAGTAAAATTTGCCTTTGATGAGTAAATAAAATTGTCATTTTATTAGGAATTGCAACGTAATTTATTTCGATTATTAATTGCAATATATGATAGTCTGACCTTCACTGCTGTAATTGGCATGAATTAAATCAAAGACAAATCATCTACTAAAGAAAACAGATCTGTGACTCTTATAACTTTAACCTCTGTGGAATATTTACCATCAGAAGTTTATCTAGGATGACTAAAGTTTTCTTTTTCCCCCCTCCAGACATAGGCCTACGGTATGTGAAATACTCCTTATTTTAAAACCACTAAAACAAAAATATGAGGAATACAGTAACTATGGGTTTTGTGACAGGTGCAGTTTTACAGAGAATGAGACTGACTCTGAAACTGCTTGTTACAAATATGGAAGGAAAAACAATAATTTAATTATCAAAGGAACAAAAAAAAATTAAATAAAAAATAGTTCCTAGTAAAATAATGCAAAGTGTAGTTTGATGCCTCAATATTTTCTCAATTTACCCACCACTGACTGGTGAAAAGTAAATATTTGACCCTGCATATGCATATGTGTATCACCAGAAATGCTTAAGGTGTGTGTAGAAATAATGACCGACTGTGTGTCTTGTTGCTCTGTGTGTGTGCCAAGGGTGGCCGCTCCACTCCCTATTTTTTAAAACATGTACACACACAGGCACGCTGTGTTCTTCCTGTGCCACCCCACCCCACTGGAGACCCACAGATGGATCAGGACCTGTGTGTTTGTTTGTGTGTGTGGGGCACTGAAGTGTGGCCGTACCGGTTACTCACGGAGCTCCCTGGAACATACCCAGGTCCTATTTTTCTATCCTTTTCCTTACATGACTAAAAGCACACACCCTCAGTTTGGCTTCCCGTTTGCTCTGCTTTCAGATGGAGCAGGACTGATCATGCCGGGGCACTGCCTTTATGCCACCCACAGAACTTGCTCCTCTTGTCCAGCCTGAGTCACTAAGTTTCGTGTATCAAGTAGTGCATGAAAACTGACCAGAATGTACTGAGCAAACTCACCATTCACAGAGGGAATTTTTTGCTCCTTCATAGCGTAGGACACTGGAGTCCTCAATTATGTTTAATTAAAAGCTGAAGTGAGTAATTTCTGTGCCACTTGAGTGACCAATATGAATTTTTATTTTTTTTCCCATGGAACACAAAAGATTTTGGGCAGAATGATAGTCTCAGTCGCCATTCACTTTAATTGCATATTTTTCCATAAATGAAACATCTTTTTTGTTCCATGGAAGAAAGAAAGTCATATGGGTTTGAAAAGACATGAATGGGAGTAAATTATGACAGAATTTTAATTTTTGGGTGAACTATCCCTTTAACATAGAAAAAAAATAGAATAAACTTTGTCGAAGACGTTTCTCCTAAAATATCTTTGGAAAAATAAGTAAACAGACACAAAGGCACATACAGTAGGAGTACATATACAGCTATAAAATTAACATGGATAAGATAACCTAGAAATCTGGTCTTGGAAGAATTTGATGAGAAATGTTTGAGTTAATATTGCAAACTAATATTAATATTTTTGATGGCAGACTTCTGAAAGATCTCATCTGAAATTCTAGAGCAGACACATATGAGATTCCTGTTTTTTTTTTTTTTTTTTCTCTCAGGAGAAAAATTTAAGAAGCAGGAGACTTCATCAAAAGTCTCCATTTGCTCTCTATTTAATTGCTCTCCAGGAGAAACAGTTGAGATTAAAAAGATCTAATTTTGTTTTTTCACATGGAGATCTCCACCACTATGCAATGATGGGAGAAAGGTAATGTGAGGTAGCATAGATGGAGGTGTATAAAACCAAGAGAAGCTGGAGATTGAGAGATACTAATGGTTTCTGGACAAGTATGATTATTTAAATATGCTATTGTGTATGTGTGTGTGCTTCCATATTTGGAGAACAGTACAGGGGCTGTTTGGAGCTGACATGCAGCCAGTGTGCTGTGCACCGGTGCAAAAGCACAAATTGAATTAAGTCTTTATTATTACACTGCAGTGGCAGCACTTCTCCCATTTTGGCCCGCTTGGCTGACACTTTCTCCTTGAACACCTGTTTGACATCAACTTTTCTTTCCAGCTTAATTATTCAACCATCCCCTCATTCAGTAAGCCTCTGCTGTAGCCTCCCATTACAATGCCAGCATTAGTGTTTACACTTGGTCATGCTCTTTTAATTGTGCTCGAATCTCTTCACCTTAACCTCTCTGCTCCCTGCCCATTGTCACATCGACAACTGGCATGCTGAGGCATTTCCTGTGGCCACTGTGCAGGCAAAAGTTTGACCTCTGGGCAACAGAGACTGTGGATGAAGATGTAATTTGTACTGATGGTACTCTGTTCCACACTGTGTGGCCATCAAGCCAAAGTAAAGTGGCATCTTATCCAGCTTTATGTTTTAGATGCCACCCATGATCTTTGCAATGATCCAGAGCTCATTTCTGGACATTATGTTTTTTTTTCTCTAAAAAGGCCCAAAACCATGTGACTTTCTCTAGTTTGTCAGTCTCCATCTCAATCCAGAGTGACGTTCTACATTTTTCTGCTGTCTCTGCCTCTCTGTCACTCTACCTTCTGCTTTCCTCTATGTATGATGTCCCCTCCCTTCTTTAAACCACATCCATCATAACTCAGCCCATCTCCATTTGACTCACTCTGCTTTCTTCTTATTGACATGTTTCCATTTTCCACTGTTCTATCCCTCCATCATCTTCACTCTCTGCCCCCTTTCAATTTTTCATCCACTCTCTTTCTCCTCCAGTTGATTGTCTGTCTTGCTCCCTGTCCTCGTTTTCTTTCTCCTTTTCTCACTTTGCATCTTCCTCCAGGGTGTGAGTGGCTCTTGCCCAGGGGGCCAGTGGGTGACAAGATTGCTCTTGGTCAGGCCCCAGGCTTGGCAGTTCTTTTGTGGGGCATTGTGTCCTCTCAGTGCATGCAGATGGATGGGGGGTGTTGATGTCAGTCGGGCTAGACTTTAATCACTCTACCTGGAGAAAGTTACAGAGGTGTCCGCTAATAGGCTAAGCTGCCATATATGTGGCCTTCAGACTCAAACTCCTTGCTTCTTTATCTCTCTAGTTGTCTCTGTTTTATTTTAGCCCGAAAACTTACTGTACGCAAGTATGTGAACGCAATAGCTTCTAGCAACGCCGGCTTGATTTTGTAGCTCATTTAGAACTATGTCGTATGTAAATTTCACTCCCAAAGAGCAATTTCTAACCAATTAAATACTTAAGAGTTGAGCTTAACTGGGATTAATTATTGGCTGTAGAAATTTAAGTGATTTTTTAAAGATTTTATTAATTTCTATTAATTAAATTTCTAGGCCTGGTAATTTCCTTGCTTTCCATGACTGCGGGAAAGCAATAGAAATAGATGCTATTACAAACATTAATGTAAATTAATCCCCTTCTTCTAAGGTCAGGTTTCTCTCTCAGGTCAACTACAGTCATGGTGAAGTATCAGTTTGAAAAGAATCTTGCTGAGCAAGATAGTTAACATGTATTTAGAGCTAGCTACCAGAATAATAATCCTTCCAGCTTGCAATGCGTTATCGAAGCACTCAAGTCTACGTACTAGCACAGAGTATGTTTCTGTTATTCCATTCCTGTCTGTCTCACTCTTGAAAACAGGCAACAGCCCATGGGTGCCACAAAGCATTAGGCACAAGCTCAGTCAGATGCCCTCTCAGACACGTTTACCAGACACCCTGAGCACAGTGGCATTTAATTTATGTTTGATGAGTTGACAACACCAAAGGGCACACACACAGCCTCACAAACACACACAAACACAGAAATAGACCCAACTGAGAGGGTCATTCTAATTTAAGTGTTGCTATGGAGTGTGTGTGCGTGCGTGCGTGCGTGCGTGCGTGCGTGTGTGTGTGTGTGGTGTCTGTGAAAATGTAATTTGCTGTTGGTATGCCTGGGTCGGTGTGCACGTATTTTGTCATTGCTCAGGCTCATCCTTTGAGCTGGCAGTGTTGCTGTACTGTAGGTTTTAATCAAAGCTGTGTCTTTTGTAATGCTGGATCTACTGGGAGCTGTGCTAGAGTGGATGCTGGGACAAAGGGTGGGAAGGAGCATCAGAACAGTGAGAAATAGAAAAAGAGTGAGATAAAGGGATAAAAGGACAGAAAGAGAAATAGAGAGAGGTGCATAGCATGAGACCACATGGGTGGTAGACTCCAGTGTCAGTGCAGGTCCTCAGAAGATAGCCACATATTGTTTGATAGTTTAAATATACTGAGGAAGCTTCAGCAAGATCAACAGGAATACTCACTATTGCATTCTAAACAATCTCTCTCGTTCTGTCTTCAGCATCCAAAATAAGCCACTAAAGAGCCTGATGAAATTCAAACACAAATACAGACTAACTAATACAGTGTTTCCCATTAATTGACTAGACTCTGGCGGCCCGCCACAGTCTAATTTGCCCCGCCACGGTCTCATAATGAACCGAAAACATTTTTACACTTCTCATCTAAAATATTTTTGCACTTCTCAGTCTCATAATAACATAAAATAAAAGGTTGTGTTTTGCGCTATCTCTCGTGCACCAGTCAGCTCCAGTCAGTTCAGTCAGCTCCTCACCCACTGTTGTAAACTCACGCGCTCACACTCGCAGATATATGCACTGGAGTATTTCTGGATCCGTCTAACGTTATTTGGTTGAGGAGGACGACAAATCTTTGAGGCAAGTAACGTTAACTAACATTAAATGTATCCACTGCATTTATACACTACTCCACACACAATTTATCATCATCAGTGTACAAGAGTAAACAGATAATATTACTGCCAAAGTTAGAATCATGATTAGGGTGACCATACGTCCTCTTTTTCCCAGACATGTCCTCTTTTTCGGACCTTAAAAAAGCATCCGGCCAGGATTTCTAAATTTGCGAAAATGTCTGGGATTCGGCTTTAGTTGCATTATGATGTGCATCTGGTCTAATACTTCATTGTGTGTGCGTGCATATTTGCATTGCTTTAACCCCTCTTTGTAAGTCCCGCCTTCTCACACACCAGTTGGTCAATTATAAGAGGCTTGCAGCAACTATTGGCCAAATTCCTGCCTGTCAATCTCTCCACGAATGCGCAAAACGCTGTAGTGTTCGGCATCAAACAGCTTGACAGTAGCAGCAAATGACAGCTGAGTGGAAACATTGCCCAAAGGAAAGTGCAAGATTTGCACAAAAAATTCCCATGCTTTCGTCCAGGTCGAGATCCGTGGACTCGGAAGCAGAATATATGACATGTAAAGCTGGCACTTATGTGTCAGTTGCTAATAAAGGTGCAAGTGATTTAGAAGCACACATTAGCTCTGCGAAGCATAAAGGGTCAGCAAAAGGTGAAAGTTCATCAGGTAAATTAACGGACTACTTTTTGCGACCAGGTAAAATTGTTCCCTATCTGTCACTCACTCGACGTTGTGTCGATGTAGTGACACTAGGGATCACTCTTGGGAGCCCCAAACACCTCTGCTTTTTTGAAAAAAGGCCAATGAGAATTGGCGAGTGGAATTTACAGTCCACTCCCCCGGACATACGGGTATAAAAGGAGCTGGTATGCAACGACTCATTCAGATTTTCTCTTTGGAGCCGAGCAGTTGTATTCAGTGCACTGAATTCAATTCCCTCCAAAGACGCACCTCAATACTGCTGGATTTACGGCGCATTTCAGCGGCTTCTCCCACTCTGCACCCGTGGAGTGCAGAGAACGCCCCTGGGCGCTTTGGCAGAGCGAAAATAAGAGAGTATATTCTAAAAGATTATATTTTCATTCACAAAAAGAGCGGCACACACACGGAACATCTTTTTAAAGATGCCTTTGCGTTTGTGTGTTATTCCTGGTTGCGGTCGTTATCTCTCCGCTTCTGATGGCCACGTTCGCTGTCTTACGTGTCTGGGCACTGCCTTGGCTCTGTTTGTGAACAGCTGTCAATTAAACCCTGGCTGGGGGTGAAGAGCATCATGTATATGGGGAAGAATTGGCGGCACTGTTTCTCACAATTCGATTTATTTCAAAGTTACCTACTGCAGCTTTAAGAGCACAAAACTGTTTACAAGGGCACAACACTAGCCTCTTAATTTTGCTCTCAAAGTGCACCAGATGGAAGTATTTAACTTTAAAATGTACAAAATATTCTTACGGGGGAGCATGCCCCCGGACCTCCCTAGAGGGTCGGAGGTCCACCTCCTATAGTCTCACAAAATCCTGTGGGAAACACTGTAATATGAGCTGAGACAATACTGAGCTAAGCTCCGAAAATTTACATTAAAACGATAGTTCACCCACAAATTAAAATTCTTGTCATTGTCTTGTCACCTTATGCTGTTCCAAACGGTATGATTTTCTTTCTTCTGTGGAAGACAAAATTACTATTATCCCTTTAATCAGAGATAATAATCAATATACAAAAGCTGATAAATTAGCAACGCCAGCTCTGAACATGTTATCACATCACTATTAGAGTCCTGTTCCCACACTGCAGAGATGCTGCTTATTTTCCATTCTGCTAAAAATGGGGCAGTGATACAGATTAAGCATCATTTTGTTTTATTAAACAATGTGTAGTATTGTAATGTGAGTGCAGTGTTTAATAGCCAAATACATAATTCAGCTGCTCAAAGAGAAATGATTCATTGATTCAATGATTCATCAAATGATTCATACTGATTTCTGTCATAACTCATGACTGCTACATTAGGGCAGTTTCACATCGCAAGTGCGAGCAAGGCGAGAGCAGAGTGTAATGTTGTCCATGTTAACAGGTAAGAGCATTTACATCGGAAACGCATCAGAGAGTCGCATGAGCTGTGGTGTTGGGGGTGCTTTGGCTATTTTTGCAGCACTGCTCATGCTCAATTAAAGTGACAGTGCACTGTTGATTGACAAAATGAATGTGATTTGACAGTTGTCAAGTGTGGTTGGTAAATTCAGAAATTACCTCAGTCTTATATTGACGATGGATGACACAAGATTGATTGTGGTGAAACGAAGTGCTCATGACCCACAACTTACATTTTATAAGGATAAATTAACAAAGGAAAATCCATATGATGCAGTTGCTTTGGCTGAAAGTGCAGATGGTGAATTATTATTATTATTTTTAATTTTTTAAGTATTATTCTTATAAATTATGAAGCAGTTTTGGCTGATGCTTAAATAAAGAGATATCGCTATTCAGTGGTTGTATATAATGACTTATTTATGACTCTAAAGCCGAGTAATCGATCAAAACCAAGTGTCCAAAACAATACAAACATTCAAAGGCTTGTCGTTCTCCATCTCCTCCTCATGTACAAACCTAGTTTCCCCACTGAATACTGATGATTGTAAAGAATAGAGCTTATTGTGTTCGCTGCCACTAAATTAAATAATTCTACAAGACTACATTAGGTTACATCAGCATCATGTAAATAAGATTTCATGAGATTACTTTATTTCAGACGGATGTGATAATACAATGCCAAGCCAATCAGATTGGAACATGTTTTTTGTTTTGTTTTTTCAGCCAGCTCTTGTAATTTTCTTTTAGTGAAATATGCATCAGATGGTCAGCAAATGCACAGTGGGCAGCCTGTGGGAAGTTTTAAGAAATGTTGCTCATGTGGGTGATGTTGAGTGATTTCCTAACACTATCCCCCAATTTACTTAATATTGTTTCCTTTACTGTACTTCTATTTAAAAGTGGCCAAAGTGCCAATATACTGTATATAAAAGCTAATATATATCATTGGAATGACTATTTATGCACGCCTTTCCTTTTTAGAGTGAGTGCTGATTTTGTGTAACTTTGTCCTATTTTCATTCAAGGACTAAGGTGTGTAACGTGCGATGGCAGTAATGAGAGAAAAGTATTGCTAGATGCCTTCCAGAGACATATGACAAAAACCTGAGGCCAGCCAGCACTATGCCTGAAGCTGACTGGAGGACAGGTGCTTGAGTTTGCCTTCAAGCATTAATGAACTAGATCCTGGAGCCAAGTTTGTCTATCAATCATCCAGTAATTTCATCTCACATCAGCTTATGAACACACAATGATGACATGAGCATCGCGTCAAAAGCAAATAGATCCCTTTATAATCAATGAGGCTGTCTACACTGGAAGCTTCCATTATGTAAGCCTCTGAAGTTCAGTTCTAATAATCTTTTTTTCTCTTGTCTAGACTAAAGAGAGTTTCTCATAAAAGAAAGCGTGCATGTGATTTTGTGTGTGTGTGGTTGAAATAAGCAGTGAATCCCAGATCTTTTCACAGAGTCAGCGCTGCGGGGCTTCAGCAGAGCTCACCTAAATCACAAGGCGACCCCAGCTTTCATTAACACTTAATGCAGAACTCTCCTTTTAATAGAAATGGAAAGGGAGGTGGTCACCAGTGTAAATTAAAGTGCGGTGCACTTGAGTTGTGGAAGATTTTCTGAACTTTGACAGGTCTGGTCTGAATTAGCTGTAGTGTTGTTCTAGTGCCGGCATGCAAGCGGTCCTATTGATTTTAACCATTGTTGCACTTCCTGTCTGAAAGGGAATGTACATTAAAGGAACTGAACACATCAATCACAAACCTTCAGTCTTTTCTCTCCTGTGTCCTCTCTGATTATTTAAAGACACATCGCTAAACCTCAGCTATCTTTAATAATTCTGAGTAACATCTTTTATAACAGCAGAACACAACATAGAAAAATAACAGTTTATTCCATTGTTTTTGTACTATTTTTTACTCACGCAGCAAGTATTTTCTTTCAGTGGAGAATGCTGCGTTTGTTGTGGTTCTCTCTAGAGCCTGATCTCTTGGTAATACAAATATAATATTCCTTCTGTCTCTTCACAAGCTTTGACCTGCGCCTCCCATATTTATTCTGTATGTGTGTTTGTGTATATGTGTGTGTCCACAGCCCCAGGCTATGCCTCCATGCATGGCCTACTGCTTAGCTTTTACACTCTCCATGGCCCTTTGACCTCTGTCTCCCTTGTCTATGCAGTCGGGCCTGCCCAGAGGCTGAGTCAGTTCCTGTAGCCTGTCGCCTTATAGCTGTTCCAAGCTTCCACTGGTAAGGAGTAGCAAATGACATGTTGCTGCAAAATCACTTAACCATACCGTAAACTCTTTAATTACCCCTGAACCTTGACGTCCACTATACCTTGACCACTGGCATCAGAAAGTGTAGCTGTCAGTTAAAGCACTACTGTTATTGGACATCTCTCTGACTTAGTTCAGAATGGATTACTACTGTAACCGGTCCTACTCGACCCACTCCGAGTGGGATTCAGACTGGGGTCTCCGGCATGGGAGGTGGGCACGCTAACGCGGAGGCTTAAGGCTACAGCCCCTCATGTCAGTCGCTAGCGCACCTCTTGAGGCCAGGAGAGTGAGGTTTACACAGTGCAGGGCTCGACATTAATCAATGTCATGTGCTTGTCCTCCGGACAAGTAAATTGTTCATTCACTTGTCCAAGTAAAAAAGTTACTTGTCCGCAGAGAGAAAAGGACATTTATGTTACATGCTCAAATAACATGTCAAAGTTTATGTTGTATATTTTTCTAAAATTGTGACCGATGCCCAACCTAAAATTGTACCTATGCAATCAACTCAATTCTCTGCGACAGAAATGTAAACTGCACTGGGTAGGGGAGGTGGCTATTGTAATTTGATAAATATTTTATTTTACGTATGGTAGTCAAATAAAGAAAAGCCTCCATCGCCATCATTTTCAGCAGGGATGCTCATAGTTCTATGGAATGAGATCTACTTTTTCATCATGTTATTGCAGCAAGATCTACCATGTACAATAAAGGCTATACATTATCACTATACCAAAATGTCAGTAGTCGGTAGTGAAATTTGACGATTCTCAATACCATCTTCAAAACCACAACAAATAATAACACTGTTAATTATAATGTTAATTATGGAAGAATGGTTTCAAGTTCTTAAGTAATTATTCAAGACTAGTTAACAAACAGTAATAAAATAACAATAAAAAAGATTAAAAATAATAGAACAAAAAATACAAATTAAGACAATTCAGTGCTTTTTTTAACAGCTTTAAAAGTTTTTAACAGCAGTAGGCTATCAAGTATTCAAGTAAACATTCAGAATGAAGTGCAACACAAAACTATTACTGGTCTTTACTGTATGATTATTATACATTAATACTTTTTAAAGCTACTAAGGTTACCCAGTCAAGAGCAGTGAGTGTTTTCTCGTTTTCTTGTTATGGTTGTTTGATTATTATAATGACACACTAGACAGCAACAGGTCTATTAGCTTACATTTATACTTAGAAGTCCGACATTTTAATACAAATCTGCTTTTTTCTCCACTGTTTACATTCACTTTAGACATCACTCTCTGTGTTTACATGAATACTTCACCAAGACAGGCATTTTGGCAGAATTTTTAAATGTATTTGACCGTTCAGGTGCACATTAGCGTGAGCATGTTCAGCACACACACATACGCCGCCTGTCAATCAAACAGGGCGCAGCTGTTACTAGATCGTTAGCGAATTATAAAATTATGCACTCTGGATTATTTTCAACAGCAGAATAAGAATATGAACTTTCTAATAGGTGACACAGGCCTAGGCTATCACAAATATAGCTGGTTATTGACGTTTTAATCAGTCTGCTTGTCCGGTTGGGCAAGTAAAATTCTCTTTCACTTGCCCCTTCAAAAATCTTCTTGTCCCGGACAAGCAGACAAGCATTAAAGTTGAGCCCTGCACTGCACAGCTACCTACCAGCTGGCTACCGTTACACTCATCCCCCTAAACCTCACTCCCATCAGGGTCATGGCACCACTGTTACCAGTCCTGATCAACCTGCTTTGAGTGGGATTCGAACCGGCATCTCCGGCATGGGAGGCAGGCACGCTAACGAGGAGGCTAAAGGCTACATCTTTGAGGCCAGGGGAGTGAGGTTTACACATACCACAGAGCTATCATGTACCACCTGGCTCCTGTTACACTACCATACTATTCATACTATTTCTGCCATATATATATATATACTTTAGAAATAGAAAGAGTTGTATTCCGGACATTGAGCAAAACAACATATGCAAATAAACAACAACATTTATCAAACCTTTCCATTTGTTGAATTTAAGATAAAAATGGACATTCAAATGCATTCAAATTCTAGATGTTTGCTAAGCACTGACAATGACTTAGCGCATGTTAACATAGGACAATAATTGACAAACAGTACGGATGGACACAGAAACGTTCAAAACGCACAAGAGCTCCTCCCATGCCCTTTGGGGGGGGGGGGGGGTGGATGTGCAAAGAGGTGCACATTTTTTTTACTAGCTAATTATTTTTTTTTTGTGTTGGTGATAAAAAAGCAGAGAGGGTGCTCTTAAACTCATCTCTAGCAATTACACAAGGAAATGTCTTATAATTGGCTTTTGCTTGATGTCTAGCCATTATCAATGTCCCTTACAAGCAAGGAGGCAGAGGGAAAAATTGGGTGGAAGTTGGAGTACTCAAAGTCCATTTGCACATGAATGAGGATTGTTAATAACAACAGGGCAGGGCGGAGAGGGATGAAGAATGGAAGACAGAAAGAGAGATAGAGAGCGAGAGAGATGACACAATCCCAGCGTCCACATATGCATACTGCCCTACTATACTATATGCAAAAAGCAGTATGTCAAATGAGCAGGATGCCTGATTATGCAGTAAAACAGTATGCAAACAAAACCTGGATGATGTATTGCATCTTTGGAGATTCTAAAGTGTGCAACCAAAGGATTTTTCCCATGAGATCACAGGAGCCATCATATAAAAAAAAATAAACGGTCAAGAAGCAAGTTCTTCATCAGTGGTACAGATATTCAGACACAGCTAAAGTGTTTAACACAGTGCACACAGGGGTGGAGGAATGGCGACCAGCACTTCCTGTGCACAGACTGGGGGAAAGCATGAGAGTGAGCAGTTTTCAGGAACTCAGAGCTCTCCTCTCCCTAATTGGGAGAGAAGAGGGACTTCCTTGGAAGCAGGCGAGAGATGGAGAAAATACTGATCTGTTTCGACAAACTGGCTGGAACAGAAGACTTAAGGGCCTATCCTGAGGCCAGCAAAAAACAGATTGAAGAAATATAGGGACTTAAACCCTTGCATGTACCCACAAACTGACACACAATATGCCCACATTATAAGCTTCTTAAAATATTATACCATAAGAGCCTCGACATTGTGCATCAGAGGACAAATTATATGTAGTTTTTCAAAAACATCTCTCTCACCTTCAAGTAACCTTCCTTCTCTATTCTTTCTCTAATGATTGGTTGTCTGTGCAGAGTGAGATTTACTCTGAGTAGCACAACAACATGTTAATTTGGCTCTTACACTCTGTCCTAAGCAGGAGTGATAAATTTCCAGCGTTGAGTAATATTCTGTCCTCACTGAAGTTAAAATATTGTGTGAAGTGACTAAATCAAAGCCAATCAGAAGACATTTGAGGGTAATTCACTAAGAATTAATTGCACCCACTCAAAACATGGTTTAATGGCATCATGTGTTGTTTTTGTTGTTTTAGCACCTCATTCACCAAAGGAATTGTGTGAATCAGGTAATAGTGCAAACACATAGTTCTGAGTGCTAGGCTGTGAAAAATGCAACAGACTACCATGATCCGGCATACTTTAATGGGATTATGCAGCATCGCTCCACCACTGCAACCCATGTACCTAAATTGGCTCTTTAAATAAGAGAAAGTGTATCATTTTATCATCATTTGATGAATTATTGCTGTCATGATTAATAAAATAAATACAATTAAGTTTACTATTTTGAACCAATTCAATTTCATTGTGGGTGGAGCAGCCAGCACGGCCACTATGGTAATCTCTGTCCCATCTCATCCACATCAGGATCATTTCAACACTGTTGAAGCTAGATTAGTGCCACTCCATTACATCTCAAATCCCCCACCCCTGGCCTGGTTTACAGCCAATCAACTGTATATATATTCTACTTAAAATACTCAAATCCTACGCTTGTGGGGTCTGGGAACATGTAGGTTCACCAGAGCTGCTTCAAACCCTGGGGCGAGCTATCAGCTTGAAACCATGATTACAGATTTGTTCACATGAACAGACACACACATACACACACATACACACACACCTGTTCACAGACAAGACACGCTCAGTTTTCCCCCTTCAATGTCAGTCAACACCTCATCCTTCCATCTCTTTCTGAGCAGCTAGACGGCTCTCAGCTCACACCTTAATTTATTAGAGGACGTTTAATTTGCTGTTAGATATGAACACATTACCATCACACTCACAGGAGATGAGAGAAGAGCATTGAGCTAAGAGTTTTGCTAATAGGCTATTTAGCGTTATTAGTCCATATTAATAATCCATTACCTGTCAGGCGAAGTCCTGAAAGAAGTAAACCTTTTGAAACTGCCATCAATGTCCACCAATATCAAACACCCAATTTTTAAGATGGCAGCAATTCCCAAGGGGGTCATTAGGGGAATCTCCAGCTAATGGCTTCATTTGGGCATTATGACGATAAAACCTAGAGTTCTGTGTAAAATAAATTTCTAATGGCAAGGGATAGATGAACTCTCTTACCTTGTTTTAGGGGATGTCGTCAACCATTCCTCATGCTTTTCAAACGTTATTAAGTATGCTGCAATTTCCTGCCAGACAGAGGAGACACAAGTAAAAGCCAGTGTTACTCTTGCAGAATATCAATAACATTTTTAACACATATGCATAAATTAACTGTAACTCGAGAATTGTAAAGTGCCATTACAAAAATAAACATAGGGGTCTGGGTAGCTCAGGGGCTACCACCCCTGGAGTTCGCTAGTTTGCTAGTTCGAATCCTAGGGCATGATGAGTGACTCCAGCCAGGTCTCCTAAGCAACCAAATTGGCCTGGTTGCTAGGGAGGGTAGAGTCACATGGGGTAACCTCCTCTTGATCACTATAATGTGGTTCATTCTCGGTGGGTCACGTGGTGAGTTGAGCGTGGATGCCACGGTGGGTGGCATGAAGCCTCCACATGCGCTATGTCTCTGTGGCAATGTGCTCAACAAGCCACGTGATAAGACCACGTGGGTTGACGATCTCAGACGCGGAGGCAACTGGGATTCGTCCTCCGCCACCTGGACTGAGGCGAATCACTACGTGACCACAAGGACATTGGGAATTGGCCATTCCAAATTGGGAGAAAAAGGGGAAAAAAAATCCAAAAAAATTTAATAAAAAATAAACATACATTATGAAAAATTAAGCATTATAAAATTGTGCAAAATGTAGAAATCACAAACACGACCATCACCACCAAAAACAATAAAGGGGAGGTGATTCCTCCAATATTCAGATTAGTGGTGGACCAATACAGAGACTATTTATCAGAGATGGGCCACTTCTATTAAAATGAATGAGAGAAATTGGAACTCCCAAAGGTCAACAGATGTAAAAAGGAAGTCCTGACTTACAGGTAAAAGAGCTAATCATCTTTTAGATACAGACATTGCCTGTCAACCAACTCGAGAACGTGCATGTTCATTAGCTATACAAGCCGGAAAAATTTAATTTTTTAGCGTAATCTGAGGGAAAGAAGAACAATTTATGATACCAATGTTGTCAAATTTTACTACTGATTTATCTAACAACACACTGGTAACTGACTATCAACTGACAGCCTGAATGTCAATACAGTACAGTACAACCTACTGTATATTTTATATATACATGATATACTATTGTTATTGTATTGTATACTGTACATTGTAAATTATTATTGTGTTGTGTAATTATGTGTATTTTAGATATGTAAATTGTGTTGTGTAAATCTGATGTTTATTGTAAATTGGTATATGTCTCATCACTGATCATGACTGCTATGTTGCTCGGAACTGCACCCAAGACTTTCACCCACTTTTGCACTTGTGTATATGGTTGTGTGACAAAAAAAAGAAAAAAAAAAGTGATTTGATTTGATTTGAAATATGTTCTTTTAGCATAATCTTGACCAACCGTTTTGGAGATTTCAGTCTTTCCCCATTCAAGTAGATAGGAGCTGCACTTTCATGACTGGAAATAGTTTCCCAGTTGTGTTCCAAAAATGGCCGCCAGTGGACTGATTTGCTAGAAAGACTTTGACCAATACGAGGTTTCCAATGGTTCATTATTGAACTATTACATACTATTACAATCCTGCCAAACCTGGTTTGATGGTTTTAGCTGGTTTAACTTGGTTTTAGCTTGTTTAAGATGGCCTTTCTGCCTGATCAGCTGAAAAGTGCCCAAAATCCCTCTAAAAGCAGATAACACCAGCAAAGACCAGCTAAGACCAACAAACCAGCTTTTTCTTTACTTTTCTTCTTTTTTTTTTCTTTTTTTTTTTTAGAGTGGTTATATTCTTGATCGCCATTATAGAATCAAGTGGATTTCTCAGTGTTTTGAGCTCCCATTACTCTATAGGAAAGCCCTCCCATTACTCTATAGGAAAGCCCTCATTCACCCTTCCTTTTTGAATACCTAAAGGAAATTAATATGACCGCCTCCATTTCTCCATTTCACTTTATATTGTGTAGGAGCGGCTGTTCGATTGCTGTAGCAAAAGAGTAATAATTTCTTGAGATATGCAATAAGCATGACAGTAGATGATGCAATTTCTGGTACCAATGTTAATCCAGTCATCACTGTCACCCAACAAAAGAGACAAGTGGATGAGTGAAACGTATCCCATCATTCCTTTACAAAGCTAATCATGGGAAATGAAAGCAGACCGGTTGCTGACAAGCAACCTCATGATTACCTGTGACAGCCAGCCCATTCATTTCTCACTGAGGGCATTTGTCATTTGTTCATACAAAGACAGCAGGAAATGCAGAGGGACACAAATGACAGTATGGAACAAGAATCAGTCTCAATATTCTGTTCTGGGTAAATTAAGATGAAATCAAATGAATAGTTTAGAAAAAAAAAGAAAGAAAAAAAAACTGAACATGAGTTCTATAACTACAAATGTAAAGACTAATGTAAATGTACAGTAAAGACTCACTATAATTTTGCTGTTGCTGACAAATCAAATGGACATCAACAGAATTTCTTCTGAAGCGATTAATAATTGTTTATTAAACCAGATACACTTCACTGTGTTCTATTTACTTTCTGGCAGTTTTATTTAATGCTACATGTGAATTTTGAACAATAAGACCAGGGAAGTATATTATAAAAAGTAAATAGTGTCAATTTTGATGTCATGCTGACTTTAAGTCTTTTTTGTTTCTTTGTTCTCAGATCTCCATTTTATTTAAACTGTCAATCAATAAGCTCGCTTTCTAGAACATCAGGCCAAGCAGTATAAGTAATATAAATCAATCACAATACAATCCATTTCAATATTCTCCATTTATTTAATTTTATTTACTAACCTAATTAAATCTAACTGAAATACTGTCCACTATCCACAATCCATCAATAATAGCTTAAATTCTAATTCCAACAAACAATGCCTTATTTAGATGCAGTAGCCCTTGGGAGGTGTATTATGTATTTAGAGTCAGTAACTCTTAACTCTGCTAGAACTCTATGGTATAATCCCTTCACACTTGGCAGTAAAGCATTCCCTGGAGGTACCAGGGTGCCAAGACTGGCAGTGCCCACACAGGCAGGACTAGTGCTGGCTCAATGGCCTGCAGGTGCTGTCTAAGAGATAGTGCTGTTCTGATTAACGTTCTGCTCTCCTGTCATCAGAGCCAGAGGAAAAGAGAGAAGGATGAGAGGTAGAGTCTATGGAATATCACCATAGAGAATTGAGGAGGTAGAGAACCTCTCCATTTTCAAAAATAAACACTTCCCTGGCTTCGCTGAAAGTGAGGTGGGGACATTCCAAACTGGAAAAGATAGAGATGATTTACTATATTTTAATTTAATACAACAGTTAGTTGTAGCATTCTAATCTTATTGAACAAGTGGTGGTTCAGATGTGGACGCTTCACTTTTTTATCACTCAAAAGGTCAAAAAAGCAGATCAACATGATCACATGGGAACTCAACATGTTGTTACCAAACTTCCAGCCCCCTGACATTGACCTCATTCTGCCAAGTTGATTAAATGTGGCATCTCCCATCAGAAATCTTAATTTTTGCATCAATTCAAATGTGTTTATCTTTTCCTGTGGCACTACTGATAGCGCATTTTGCAAACAGCCTCAGAGACATGGGGTCTGGTCCCATGGAAACCCGAAAGTGACATTTCTTAGCTCACATATTCAATGTTGAACGTGATTCAGAGGTTGCATTTTCCCTCTAAGATTAAATTTTTATTCCATTGAATGTTAGGTTTAGGGTTTGGGTATGAGTTAGGGTGTATAGTTGATAAAATATGCATTTCTGTTGATGTATTACATAATTTACAACTAAAAACAACTTACTTCAGAAATCGCTTTTGGTGTCACTCTTTGGAAATTTACCTAGAAACTGGAGCTCACACATGCCCATCTGTTCAACAACACTTTCATCTTCGGCCACTGGGGGCAGTGTTTGGCATAAGTCACCATTCATTTTCATTGCACCTTTTTTATACAATTAAAGTGAATGGTGACAGAAACTAACATTACTAACAAATTAATGTTTGTTCCACAAAAGAGAGAAAGTCATAGAATTTTAAACAAGATGAGGGTGAGTAAATGATCACTTTTTATTTTTGGATGAACTACCCCTTTAATTGTACAAGATCTCCACAATGATGACCAAGTATTGCATAAACTACCCAAGTAAACAAAGCATTCAATTTGTTTCTCTAATTAGAAGAATACTGTGTCTAACTTAACACTCAATTACAAAATGTAATGCATGCGGTTCAGAAAATAAGCTTCAGTCCGTGTTCTCGCATCCTTTTGGAGCACGCTTCTAATGGGATGCAGTGATTTGGAGTCCTGTTTGTTTTACAAGCAAGAAAGATAGCTGGGTGCGAAGCTCCTTCTTTGACCTTGAAGCTCATTTGAAATTCTTCTTCTTTATTGCTTTCCCATTAAAAGTCAACATGCCGACCTTAGTGCTTGGGGGATGAGCGCAAGAGGCCTGGTCCAATAAATAAAAGGCAAGCGCAGGCATCCCCTACCCACCCCTAGATTATTCTAATACCCCAATCAACCATAAAGGTGGCAAAAAAAAAAACAAAAAACAAACAAAAAAAAAAAATCTAACAAAAACAGACGAAGAGCCATTAAACAGCTGTGAGATATGAAGTTTGTTTGGTGGTATAATGAGTGGCTAGCTCACTTTCAGGTTGATTGGGCACAGTTGTGCAACTGTTCATTTATGGTGCATCAAAGTCTGGCCAGCAGCTGTCAACCACCTCTGAGATCAATCTATTGACCTTATGGCCAGCCCTTCAGTGCTGCTCTCGGCCACATCACTTACTTATGTAGTTCCAAACCTATATGATTTTTTTCTCTTCCATGCGACACAATTTGAGACCTCAGTCACTATTCTCTTTCATTGTTTGGAAAAAAGAGGCAATGAATGGTGACTAGTGATAGACCAATATATCGGCCAGGGCTATGTTTCCTAAAAGCATCGTAAGCCTAAATAGATCGTAGAAACGATTGGCACCAGTGGTCTCTACGATCAACTTAAGCTTGCAACTGTATATATACTGTATATTGTGTTCCATGACAGAAAGTCATAGGGGTTTGGAACAACATGACGGGGTGAGTGAATGGTGACAATGTTCATTAATTTTAATTTAATTTAATTCTTCCTTTTTCTCTTTTTCTTTCACTCATTTCTCATTGCTCTCTGCAATTGGTTTACAGAGGAGTGGGCTGATGGTACTGAGTATACGCTCAACAATTCAGAAAGAAACATTTCATTAGAGCAGCCCTTCAGAGACACATGCAGGGCATTAACATTGTAAGTCAAAGGAAGCAAATAACCTTTTTAAACCAAGAGCTATGTGCCACTGAGAACCCTGTACACATGCCTCTCATCTCTGAGCTGTTTTCCAGCAATACTACAAAGAAGAAGAGGACCTTGACATTGGAGAGTCTGTAAAATCCATGTATCAGGAGCTTACATCAGAAAAGCTGATTACTGAGAACCACGTCTACTTGCACCTGTTTAAAATGCTCTTAATATGCTAAATGGTGTCACCTCTACAGAGAAACGTACCTCACTTCAAACACAGCTTCCTTTTTCCATGTCCTCTCCTGCTTCTGTCTCCATCTAAGGGCAGTTTTATTCCCCAATGAGTAAATGAGCGCCCCTGAATTCAATTTTGAAAAGGCCTCACTGATAGGATACCAGACAACAAACGCCTCACTTTTCACTCAAACTGTCATTGCCGACAGCAGCTAGGGCAAGTGGGTCTTTTGTGAATATAAGAAAATGTCTGGCAATTTATATCTCCTCAATTTATATGACACATTTGCCATCCTTTGTTTCTACCACAACAGTATAATGCATGGGAAAAACAATTTTACCAAATCATTTGCCTGCTTTTTAAGACAGAGGCTGTTCTGATGAATGTACTTCCCATCACATTTCTCTGTGCATTAGACTCATATTGGTAGACATTTGGTGAGGTGTTTGTTCCAGTAGACATACCAATGTCCCTGGATGACCTGTGGTTCGTCTGTTTGTTGTCTCTACATTTTGTTTTTGACATTTAGATTGATGCGAGAAAAGAGAGGCGTCGAGAGCATCAAAATTTGCAGTTTGAAGCGACAGGGTTGATCACTTGAAACAACTATAGGCACTCCATTAAAAGCAAAGATAGGTATCTCTCTGGCATTATCCCAGCACCCATCAGACGACTCCAAACACCATCCACAACAAATCTCACCATTCCCATGAGCCAGAGCATTTGAGCCAACAAAGACTAAAAAGTTCATAGACAATCTCAGAGGAAACTCCTACATTTGAATACTAATACCCTATTAAGTATAATACAGCACCTAGCAAGAGGAACTGTCTCTTTTAAAGGTCTCGGTGTGTCTTTTGGAGCTTGAAAAAAAAAAAAGGGACTTGTAAAAGTGATCAAATGGATTCATCATTCACTGCATGAGTTTGCATGGGTAGCACATATGTCAACCTCATTCTTTCAACCCACAGTTTTTCACTCGCACTCCAAGACTTCATTCTACTTCTACAAAATGAGTCCTCTTCTAAAACTCCTTTTCATGCATTCTTCCGTGCTCAGTAAGTCCCAAATATGATGGAATAAGCAAATGGGTTACAGAAGGCCTTCAGAGCATAAGATAAATGTTTTTGGAAAACAAATGCGAGCACATGGGATATTTGTTAGAACTGTATAAATAAATGTTGTTTCATACATGCCTATTAGTCAGAATAGTGAAGGTGAATATATGTATACAGTGGTTCCAAAAAGTGTATTTGGACACTTTGGGACCCCTAAGTTACACTTAAAAATGTATGTATTTCGGTGCATATGGAGGTAACAAAATATCAAACCAAGTGGCATCTGCAAACAAATGATGTTCGAATTTTTCTTAGAACTAACTTCACTTTTCTAGACAGTTATTTTTGCAATACTTTAAACCCAAGGTGATTTGTAGTGTACTGTATGTACGAAGTCAGTTCCCATAGGTGCCCTAGCAGAGTAACCACATGTTGTTCAGCACATTAAATGACCAAAGTTCAGCCATGCAACTCTATGTGGTGCAAACTGATAGGTTCTTTGACTTGTTAACTGTTAGCCAATCAGCTCGCTCACATGTGACATGTTAAGCCAATCGGCTCGCATGGCACAAGCTGATTGGTTCTCTGACTTGTTATCGGATAGCCAATCATCTTGCACCTCTCTCCTTGTGTTTTTGTCTGAAACCCACCTCCACCTACCTAGATCTTTGACACAGGATTATGTCTATGTGTTCAGCAGCATGTCTTGTGTTTATTGTCATTTAGCAGCATCAGCAGCATGTCCACATGCTAACTCTGTATGTATGTGTTTTTCAAGCAATAGTAAGTCTTCGTACTTGCCCTGCAGCAGCAGCAGCAGCATAGCAGATCTAGTCTGTTAAGACCAATTTCCTATCAATATATCATTCCCACATTCACATGCTAAATCTTTCTAAGTGTTGGCATGACTGAACTACGAACATGTTCCACTAACAGTATGTCAATTGTTTAATAATTTAAAACCTTAAAAACTAAATATTTTGCTTTGAATGTGTGTGTTGCACTGTCAACAATAAATGCCACTTGGTTTGATATTGTGTTATCTAATGCAATGAGAATCATGCATTTTTTAGTGTTGCTTAAGTATTCAAATACTTTTTGGGGCCACTGTGTGTTAAAATCGTCAAACTTCTGGTGGTGTTGCTTGGTATCACATAGTATATGATTTTGACCTTGCTCTACACTTGAGAGCAGGAAGTCTGTGCAGGAGGGACAGATGGATATGAGGGGGGATTGGTGGTTGGGATGAGACTTTCAGCCTATTCTATTCCCCACGATACCTTGTTCTCACTAGAAAGTGAGGTCATCTGATATTTCCTGCAGGGTAACCCATGAAACTGACCTGGCAAGGGAAGGGTGCAAATGGATTTGAGGGAAACCAGGGGAGCAGATTTAACTTCCCAGGCATCCCTTAGGGCGAATTGAAATACAATTAGACACAAGAGAGAGTGATATGCAGGGAGGGACAGTTAAGAAGGGAATGGGGAGATGAGAGGATAAATGAACAGAGTGTGTTAGAGGTGTGAGGGTATAACAGAGACGACTGAGAGTATGCAAGAGATGAGAAAAGGTCAAGGACTTCAGAATAAGCTGTCTTATCTCAGTCTGCATCTCACACAGCTCATTAAAAACAAGCACATATTTGTAAGGCAGTTTACACACCTTAGGAGACTTGCATAAAAAGGGATTAAATGGATATAGTTGATCCTGATCTGTTAGTAGACATAAAATAAATAAATAAATAAACAGAAACGTGAAAATGTATAACTTGAAAATTAAAGTTATAAATGGACATATCGCCCTGGCTGATTAACTGGCCAATATTTGGCCATTATGAAATTTTAACTTTTAATGGTCAATAAATGTGCCCGATTGGTTAACCATTCTGTGGCCTATAGTGTCAGTTCCAAAATCTACCGACAGCATTGTCAATGCATAATGCACAATTTCCATTTTCAGATATTTTTTTGTGAACCATTCAGAGTGCCCATGATGACCCCTGTCTGCCATCGAAAGCACCTACAACGAACACATGCGCGTCTGAACTGGACCTTGGAGCAGTGGAAGAATGTCGCCTGGTCCGATGAGTCCCGCTTTCTTTTACAACATGTGGACGGCCGTGTACGTGTGCGCCATTTACCTGGGGAAGTGATGGCACCAGGATGCACTGTGGGAAGACGACAAGCCGGCGGAGGGAATGTGATGCTCTGGGCAATGTTCTGCTGGGAAACCCTGAGTCTGGTTATTCATGTGGACATCAATTTAACACGTGCCACCTACTTAAACATCGTTGCGAACCAGGTACAACCCTTATTGGCAATTGTATTCCCTGATGGCAGTGGCCTCTTTCTGCAGGAAAATGCGCCATGCCACACTGCACACATTGTTCGGGAATAGATTGAAGAACATGATGAAGAGTCCAAAATGGCCTCCAAATTCCCCAGATCTCAATCTGATTGAGCATCTGTGGGATGTGCTGGACCAACAAGTCCGATCCATGGCGGCTCCACCTCGCAACTTACAGGACTTTGATGATATGTTGCTAATGTCTTGTTGCAAGATACAACAGGACACCTTCAGGGGTCTTGTAGAGTCCATGCCTCGGTGGGTCAGCGATGTTTGGTGGCACGCGGAGGACCAACAGCATATTAGTCAGGTGGTCGTAATGTTTTGGCTCATCAGTGTATGGGTTTCTCTTTAACTTTGGGCACTTTCACGTCCCAGGGGTTCAGTTTTTATTAAAACAAACAGATTTCTTTTTGTTATATGAAGGTCACTTTAAAATGGACTGGAAAACTTTTTACCATGCCTTCGTAATTTATTTTTGGTACTTTTTAAATGCCTTTTATGTAAAGATTTCACTGTTTTAGCCTTGTCCCAGACTAAGACTTTTAATATTAAGTTATGAAAATTCACTCTAAAAATTTAAATTATTACATGTTTGAAACTATGATAATCTAAAAAATAAATAAATAACTATTACATTATTTATGATTTCTATCAGATTAAAAAAGTTAATTTCCCCCGCACCAAAAAGTTTTACCCGACAAAGTTTTTTCAAAAGTAAGTTGACAAAAGATACTTTACTTTCTAGAATTTCACAGTGCTAAAAGTGCCTGAAATTGAAGAAACACCCATGTATAGACAATATCGGTCGACCACTAGTCCTAAGTTTAGAAGGTCATTATAGTACATTAAGCAATGATTATTCCTGCAGATACATTTGAAAATGAAGAGACGATGGGATACAGTCACAGAGGTAAAGAAGATGAGAAAGTAGAGAGAGAGCAAACAACAAAATCATTCTGGCCCCTGACAGCTGCACTTGGCATCTGCTGGCATGGTGTGGTGCTGTTCTATGAGTCCCTGAGCAGGGTTAAAAAGCTTTGCTTTCCAGTCAACTACCTATTAATCCCTGCATATCGCCTCCATGGGCGGCCCAAATGGCACTAGTAGCCACCTCTGCATTATAACCCCTCTGTGCATGACCTGCCATGGCTATTCAATACTCATGATGCTCAGTGCCGCCCCCATCTTCCAAGAGCTTTTGGCCACCAAACTGCTGACTCAACAGAAAGCAATGGGACGTGGCATACCCTGCGAACAGGTCTGCAGGACGCATAGAACCCTGTTAGCAAGCTTGGAATACCTCTGCTCTGAAACCAGGCAGAATGGAATCCATTTAGTGCACAGAGGCATCCCTCTCTGCTCATTTGAAACTCTCTTCAGGCCCTTTGCCCTTTTCCATAATGTGCTTTTAAAGAGTGTGGGCAGATCATATCTCTTTCCCAGCACTGGTCAGACAGACATCTGAATGGCCTACATTATACATACAGTTGTGCCGAGATCAATTCCGAATTGATCCAGAATAGCTTAGATATTTTCCAGCTGGTGGTCAATGTATGGCTTGACATGCTGATTCGCCTGCAGATCACCTCCCGGGGTCCCACTTCGAGGGCTCACGAAACAAATTATCCCAGTCTCACAGCACAGAATCCTCCCCATCAAGGGCTAAGTGAATGGCTCTGCTCTAGCCGTTCTATCTATCCTTATGTTTTCAGAGTCCAGCCTCTTTGAGAGGAGGAGGAGAGGATGTGTAGGGGGAAGCTGTGCTTGTTGTTGTGGGGAAGGGGAGTGTTGGCACTTAGTGAGATTGTTTTGATGCTAGTGTCAGGACCCACTGCATGGGATGGAAATGAAACTGCTTTTTGAGAGGATATCATTATTTAGGCCAAAAAAAAAAAAACAAACAAAAAAACAGCTGGAGATGGTCAACGTCACCTTTCTTACCATCTCTACTCCGGGTCTAACAGCTTAGCCTGGGTTAAACGTGCCAAGGTTTATGTGTGCATGTGAATAATTGAAGTGACAATAACTGGTGGACAGAGAAGAACAAAAATAAATACAAAATATTAGAGACTACAGTTTGTGCACTGCAAAACATTTTATCTTGAAAAAAAAAAAAAAAGGAAAAAATCTGCATTAAGAAAAACTATTACACTTAATTTTATTTATTTTACAATATTTTGTTTAAAAACTATTTATTTTATTTTTTTAAGGATGTTTTCGATATTTTTACTGGAAGGAACATAATAGGAAAATAGTACAGTAGGTAAAAATATATTACTGGCTTCACTTTGCATAGAAAAGAATGTAAGAAAGGAAATAAACACATGGCTGTGAAATATCAATTAAGAAAGTATAAAAGGTGGGGTATGCATGATAAATCCTTCCAATGCAAATTTTCATGTGGAAGGAATGAAGAAAGAGGGGAAGTTAAGCATGCCCTCTGTCACTTGCCTTGGGCACCAAAGCCCAGGCACACATCCTTTTCCTTATCCAGCTTTTTATGGATGTGGGGGAGGATTGAGCAGTTCTTTGGCTGGGACACAATAGGATCCTCTATTCCCCCATGTGGTGATGAGGAGGCTCATTTGTAAATGTCGGCCATTCGTTCCCACTCTCGCTAGCTCCATGGGGAGCAGCCAGGTTCACTTCCCAGAGTCCTGTGGCGCTTTCCTCCAATATGCCCTCTCGTGTCCATATTTGAGCCTTCTTCATCATCCATACAGCGGGAAACCACTCCACTTCAGCCTCCTACCAACCATCTTTCACCTCACCAAGGAGACCAGAGTAATGCCTTCATTACCACATGCTGGACAGACCTTCTGGCATGGCTGGATCTTGCCGTGGACAACTTTTCTTTTCCTGAAATGTGAGTTTTGTTGCTTTAAGTGTATGCTTATGGTTTGGTAAAAAAAAAAAAAATAAAAAATGTATTTCTTATTGCACAATGTCATATTTATGTTAAGCCACTCATCTAATAAAATTTGAGTTGTTCCAATGTCCTTTTGAGACTTACACACCTCAAACTGCCAATCAAAACCTTGAGTGATTTAATGGTGGTGGCGGCGCAATTCCAGCTGTAATCTCTGTGAGACAGACTAATTTTGGGGGGGACCATGGGTGGAGTGGGAATTAGAGTAAGAAGTGAGTCTAATGCAGTGTCACTGTGTCTCATTGACGAGAGTCCCTATGGCGTTCCTGATGTGTGAGGAACTAGGGTGACAGACAGAGACACTTTGAAGCCCCAGCACACCTGATCATTCACACGACTGATTCAGCTCTAACAGAAAGCCTAATTTAACCAGATGTATGGACTGCAGCGTGCAGACTTGAACTTGCGTTAGATTTGAGATTTAATTTTTTTGGGCTTTTGATGACTTGACTGGGTTAAAGGCTACTTGAGACTCAAATCTGTTACAAAATAACAAACAATCCAACAACGGCTTTGTCATTTAAAACTGTAACAAAAACAGGTATGGAATTAGCCGAATCATCTAAATAATGCTATCTGGCATTGTCCAAATCTTTCAAGTTGGACATTTACTTGACAGGTTTCGTGAGAATCACCCAACATGGTAATATGTAATATCTTAATATTGGCATGTACATGTAACCACTGTACTGTCTCTCCATCAAAAAGCCAATTAGAATTGCTTAAAGTAAGGTTGTTTCCTAATAGATCAGATTTGAAAAAAATAAAACAAAACAGACTTTCATTGAAGAAGCGACCCAAGTCATTTCTAGGGACTAAATTATCATAGAGGCTTGGGGGTGGGCTATTTTGACCTGGGCCAGTTGGCAACCACCATGCAACCACTCATAACACCCTAGCAACCGCATTGTAAAGTGCTAAAAATAATCAGAACACCTTAGCAACAGCATAGAAATATCCTGTAAGTACCACTCAATAATGTGTAGTGTTAAAGCTAATCATTATTTATTTATTTTTTCAATAGAAAAAAAGATTCACTCAAGACTTTGAGTATAAATTCATATCTTGACCTGAATGAAACCCTTTAAAAGCCCTTCAGAAGCAAATGAAGTAATCACTTATATTACTCAAGTGTCAAAGGCTAATGCTTGAATCTGACTTGCAAAACAACGACATGGACCCATGTCTGGTCCTAGCAACTACACCTCTCCAACTGAAAAAGAAGCAGATCTGCAAAGTTGCCAGGGCCTGTTTATTTCAGACCCCAGAATCAATTAATGCTGGAATTATCCAGTGAATTCCACTATTCAGCACAGCAAATGACAGGAGCACCCTTGCGTGAAACCAATTTCGAACTTTCAATTCATAGCGTACCAACAACCACCTACTGGGCTCTGTACAAAAACGCTCTTCACTTCGACTGTCCTGCCAGTGCTGGTCATCCATGCAGCTCAGCACATGGTTTGTGTACTTCTCCACGCTATAAGGAAAAGAGAAAGCAACAATGTGGACATGGGGAAACTAAAGTTTCTAGTGTTCGAACTAAAATCAATACTTGAGTTTTGGGAGAAGAAGTGTCTCTCTACTGCAAAGACATATTTAAAACTGTATTGATGGAAAAGAACATGCTAGGAAATTCATAGGTACAGGGAGTAGAGTTACTTCAGCTCAGGAAAATTCTGCTCTACAGGTCAGAGCAATGCTCTCAAAGGGCATAATTGACCCAAAAATAAAAATACTGTCATCATTTACTCACTGCTCATGTTGTTCCAAATCTACAACCTCCCCCCCCATCCCCCCCCCCCCACCCCACCCACCCCCACCCCCTTTGTGGAAGTAGATGTTAGCCAGAATGCTAGGGACTGACAGCCTTAATTTCCACTCACTTTAATTGTATGAAAAAAAAAAAAAAAAAAAAAAAAAAAAAAAAGATGCTTAAAGAGTTAACATTCTGCCTAACATCTCTTTTTGTGTTGCACATAAGAAATAATGTCATATGGGTTTGGAACAACATGAGGATGAGTAAATGATGCCATAACTTTTATTTTTGGATGAACTACACCTTTAAGGATCAGCTAAATTATTATCTTTTTTTTTTTTTTTCCTAAGATGAAAGATGAAATGAAGAGCGAGGGAAAACAAAGCTAGAAGCTGTATCTTCAGATGAGTCATGAAAGATATTAAGTGTGTGCATTTTCTCTATCCTGGAAGCAATCAGCCCTCTTTTAAGAACTGGCAAAGAACAGACGTACACAGTAAAACTAAACAAACCCTGAAAATCACCAAAGGAGCCGCCAGGCAGGGTAAACTCTCAGATCAAATTAGTCGGTCCACCTAAAGTGAGCTTTAACAGAGCTCTGAACTGAGTCCTACTCATCACTCAGAGAGAAATCGCCCCTCTCTCTGTTTCCCTTTTCCCTCCTACTGCTGCTCCTGCCTGTCCAGCCTGGTTTGATTTGTCTTTGAGGGGGAAGGCAGAGTATAATTGAAGTGTATTTGTGCTATCTTTCCAGTGCATCGGCCAGGCTGCCTTTGTATGGCTATCACATTGCCAGACAAGCAGCCTGCTGCCTCTGCCCTCTGCTGCCTCTTTGTCATAATCAGAGACAGTGTGACTGTGAAGGTCACATTAAGATTGAGTTAAATCCAGCAAAATCTCCCCTTAACAGCACTTACCTTTTGAATAACATCATGTTAGGGCTTTGGCCTGTCTGGGGACAATATTGTCTCCTCACTTCACATCAGATGCTGCTTGATTTCTAGCAGTATCCATTGGAATTGAAATTACAGTAACAATAAAAGTCAAAGGTTTGAACACATCTGACTTAATGTTTGTTTCACATGATCTTAAAAAACTTTTGATCTAAAGGCTTATGCTTAGATGAATGTCTCGGGTTCAATACAATTTAAACTAAATCAACAGCATTTGCGGCATAATGTTGATTACCACATATATTCATTTTGACTTTCCCCTCCTTTTCTTTAAAAAAAAAAGCAAAAATCTGTGTTCCAGTGAGGCACTTTCAATGGAAGTGAATGGAGCCAATCCGTAAACATTAAAATACTTACTGTTTCAAAAGTTTAGCCACAAGACATAAACAATATCTGTGTTAACATGATTTTAGTGTTATAAAAGTGCTTATTAACCTGTTCTGTGTAAAGTTATAGCCAATTTTACAACTTTGTTGCCATGATGATGCAATGTCAACAAACCCTAAAACGACTGTAAAAATTACAATTTAAACAACTTTACAGCTCAAATAATTCATGAGTTTTAACAGAAGAATTAGAATTTAAATAATATGCTTCACATTTCTGCTTTTAAACCCTCTAAAAAATTTAACCCATTCACTTTAATTGTAAGTGTGTCACTGTAACTTTGATTTTTGCTTTTTTTTTTTTAAAGAAAATGACAGATCAGTCGAAATTATTTGCAGCGTGAAGCATTTACATGTTTCCATTGATCATGGTATAAATAAGGGGGTGGGGGGGTGTACTTGCTTGTTTTGATTATTGAGGGGGTAACCTCCCCCCATCCCCCCGGAATCTATGCTCCTTTTTACAACTAAAATCAACTTGCTTTAGAAATTGCTTTTTCGAAAGTGACTCTGATTCAAAATGCTAACATGAACTTCTGAGTTCAAACCCGTTTCATTGATCTTTACAGCTGATTCATTAAAAAGATCTGGTTCAAAAGAGTCATTTGTCAGTGAATCGGACATCATGGCTCGTGCTGTGTTTGTTATTGCATGGAGCACGCTTATCTCAACAGAAGGGTGAAAAGTAATGTACAGTAAGACACACTGGCATGCACTCTAATTTAATTAAATAACTCACAAGATGATATCTGAAGAAACCACATATGAAAACACACAAAGTGTTCCCGACTCTCGCCATTGGCGAAAAGATTTAAAATTATTGTCACAATTATATATTTTTTGTCGCATTTCCTCAAAAGAAGTCTGTAACTGCCAATTTAGTCGCAGTCTAGAGCCCTGCTTTTGGCACCACTCTTTGGACATGTCACCTGGAAACTGGAGCTCACACGCGCCCATACATTCAACAACATCTCCAGCTTCAACCACTGGAGGCAGTGTTTTGAATTTCAGTAAGCACAGACCAAATTCAGCTGAAGAACTTGTGAACATACTGTTGCTGATTTCACAGTGAGATCCTAGAATCCTGTTCTGCAGAAACCTATTTCATTTTCTAATTGGCAGGCTATCTGAATTAATCTCCAATTGGTCAGAAATATGCACATATTAGTACAGTCTGATATGCAAACAGTGTAGTCTGATATATAGACCTCTCTTCATTGAGGCCTACTTATCCATCTCTCGCCAGATGCAACTGGATCAATCAGAGAGATGGGGCTGATAACCTCTTCCTCTGTGAGTTTACATAATCTTTTTAGATGCTATATTCCCTGTTTGTTTATTCACCCCAAGCAGCTGCATGATCTTCATAAGACATACCACAAAGCTATTAACCGTCACCTGATTCAATTTTCTCACTTACCGAGACTTCAATGGGTCTTACCATGGAATAAAAGAGCCATGCTTAGGTGTTAATGAGGAAAACCATGTCAGACTTCAACAAAGCAACATTATGTCACAGATCTCTGGGGGATCAAAGATGTGAGGTAGAAACCAGATCTCTAACCGGCTGACAGAGGACAAAAAGTGGAATATCCTTCTAATACACCTACTCAACACACGGCCTAGATTTAAATTTTATGAAGGAAATACCAGTGTTTGCAAGGTAGTAAAAGAATTGTGTTACATTTTTAGGTCCACTTTCTGCATAAATGAAATGCTGCATTAGAACTGCTTAGCCACTGGAATGACTGAGCACACGTCTTGTTTTACTGTATGCAAGGATGACAATACCAGTCACAGTACCAATACCAATAGAATGCAAACAGATGTAAGAAAGAAGGCCAGTTGTAATTCAGTAGGCAAATATTATCATGGAGTCATCAATGCCGGTTATATTTTGAAGTCAATGAGATTTCCTTAAAGGTGCTGTAAGCAATTTTTTCATGGAAGGGTATGCAAAATTGTTTCTACTCCCTGAAAGATATCACTGAAATAAGTGTCATGAGATATCTCACCAGTCTCTGTGACAGCTCTAGACTTTGTAAACAGCAAACAAAAATGTGTCCGTGGACAGCGATCACTGATGCTTTGTGCCTGTCAATCATTTTGCGCATTCTCATAGTGTTGTCGTTACAGCGAATTATTGAGGCTTGATGCTATATTCTGATTTATAATTTGTCAGTTGAGGGCACTATTTTGGTACTGTTGTTTTTGACAACAATGGGAACATGCTTTGTGTCAGTTTCAATGGTATCCATGCAGTGTTTTGGAAAGAGGGGGCGTAGCTAAATCAATGGCTCAGTTTCGTGGAAGATAGAATGGCTAAAATTGCTTACAGCACCTTTAATTTTACATTCTTAAAAAGTGCACGAAGTTCACAAAATAAATAAATAAATAAATAAATAAATAGCATAACTAAGGTTGAAATTATCTACAAAACAAAGTCTGAATCTGTATGTTAAATGGTTTGGGCTGAATTAATTGCAAAACCTTAATGCTTAGGGTTAAGGGTTTTAGAGCAAACCCCTAAACAGATATTTGAGGCATATCAATATAGTGTCATAAATTAATCATTGGGTACAAAGATGGATTTAGGAGTGAGCAGCTGCCAAGGCGTAATATAATTCATGGCCATGAATCAATGTTACTGGCAACTGCTCCGGCACTATAAGGCAAAACACACAGTGCCACGTGCAAGCACATCAATCCCCCTCATCACAGAACCGCACAGAGAAAAAGAGAGAAACAGAAAAAGAGAGTTCTATTTTTTTAATTATTATTATTGTTTATCAATGTTTAAAAAAGCATACATTTGCTAAACTGCTTTCACACACACACACACACACACACACACACGAGAGAGAGAGAGAGAGAGTCGTATAGCAACAGAATCTCCTGTCAGTCCTATTTGGAAAGAGTTCTAAATAAAAATATGTTCATAGAAGTTTGGTTATGAAAGAGAGTGACAACCACATTCTATAACCAAAGTGACTTATTATAAATTTTAAGGAGTCGAATTCTGAGAGCAAATCATTGGATATATTCAGTATGAATGGAACCGCAGTTCTTTGCTTTCAGTCACTAATGCTAGGGCTGTCAACTTCTCTCAGGTTATGAAAAATGGCAGAGAATGGAGGTTTTGTGTGGCCGCAGAGCAGACAAAACTCCGGTTAAGTGTTTGGGCGAGGGAGGGAATACAAGAAAAAAACTAAATTGGACAAAAATTCTAAAATTGAGAGTTTTTGACCTTATATTTGAGAGCATGAAAGCAGCGGGAGCTGCTGTTTAGTGAAATGCGGAACAGTTTACAATAAAAGATGCAATAGTCTTGATGTCAAAAGTCTTGATACTATTTGTTTGTGTCACAGTGGTTATAGGCATTACTCGTGAGTTAGAGAAGACTGATGTCTAGGGATGTCATAAAATATTGATATATCGATTATTGATCGGCGCGTTATTTTATCTATATATTTTTGAGGCATCGATATATTAAAATTAGCCAACATTTATATTAGAAGCCCAATTTGCATGCTTTCCAATTCACTCATTTGGCCTCTGTTTAACAGTCTGGCGTAATAGCGTTGGGAGACCACAAGATAGCATTTACTAAAGCACAAACAAACACACACACAGGACGAGTTGAAGTGGCATAGGAGATGGTAGTCCAAAATTACGAAAGTTTTGGGACTTCTTCAAGAATGAACAAAGTAACGTTGATCACTTTGCAGGTTAGTGAAACTGTTTTAACTGCACAAACTGAATGATTAGAAATGGCGATGTTTACTATGCAGTTTCTCTATATGTAGGTCTTTCATTCAAGCTGTCAAACCACAAAACGATGTACTTGTAACTGAAAATACATTGTGTAGGCTATATGAAAGATACATACAGTATAAACAATATATCATCCAGTGATGGCTAGAGTAAATAATCTTTGTCCATTGATAATGATTTGGGTCTAATTGAATGGAAAACTATGAAAGTTGCACTCAGTGGCACTTCAGAATGTTGATGCCGAATGTTGACGGTGTGTGCGTACCTTTTGTAGAAAATAAATAATTGTTTTGAATTTTAGAATGCCAGACCGTCTGGTATGCGACCCCCTTTAAAACAGAAAACCTGCCGCTCATACTTTACCAAAGTTGGCATGAGAAATATGTCTGAAGAGACAAAAACTATTGTGCAACGAGCAGCCCTATTTAAATATCTGAAAAAATCTCGATATATATCGAAACTCTTCAGATTATCGATGCGTGAAAAAGGCATCGATCCCAAGCCTACTGACTTCAGTTACCTCTCCTGTTGTATGTTCAGGACAATTTGAGAGTCACACCTGTTAGCAAATACAAATTTCAATCCCAAACACTGTCTATGTGAACATACTGTAGCCATAGAAGCCACAGTTCTATCAGAGAAGACTCAGGATTATTGGGATTAATGTGGACATATAGATACTTATATCATTTGGCGTAAGCCCCATCCTATGGTTCAGCGCTCAGATATTTGTTTGAACCATCAGATCCTGCCGGAAGCATTGACGGCAGGGGAGTGAAGCTTACCCCCGCTCTGGACGGGACATAAAATGGTGGTGATGGGATGGAGGGGGGTGAACAACGGAAATATGCAAACAATGAGACACAAATTTGCAGCTTTTAAAGCGGAGGCTGTATTGTGATTGGATGAGATATCGGATAGAATGCATCCCGAGATCTTCCTGCTAGAACTACGCTTACGCTTATATTGACAGAGTATGTCTACTCCTCAAAATTCATTTAGAGTATTTACTTCAGTCCTTAAACCTTGTCTCTCTTAGAGAGAGACAACTAATAATTGTGCTTATAGACACACAAAGCAACAGTAAATGTCCACTGAGAGATTACAATTCATCTCTGAAAATAATTTCCTTATCTTAGTCAAACGCTTAACTCTGAAATTACAACTGTTCAAAAGGTTTAGCTTAAAAATGTATTTGGGAAAAGCCAACTCTATTAAGTTTCACACTTAAACTGTTTGTGTACACACCTTGTATATAAGCATTATCTGAATTCAGAGAAAATTGAAGAGGGAGGTGCAGAAATTGTTGGAGTGGCTGTTTTTTTTCTAGATGTTTCTTCTGAGTCTGCCTTTTCAGCAACCCCAATGTTTTGCTGCTGGCAAACTTACTGAGCTGTTGGGAATTACTTATTTAACAGATAGCATTTCTTTTGTTGTCAGCAAAAAAGAGAGAGAAAAAAAGGTTCTTGTCCATAACATGGAAAACCAATGCAGTGTGAAATCAGAGGTCATTTTGAGACAAACACCGTTAAAAAAGGGAGCAGGGGTTAGGTCTTTTACTCCTTTTCTCCCAACATTAATTAGTGTCTTAATACAACATGACATTACAAACAGCCACTACGGCATTTATTTGTTTTAGGGGAAAGGCAATAAACTTTCTCTCATTACCAGCAATAATTTTGCTGCACTTATTCATAACAATTTTACTTAATGTTTTATAGAGGCTTAAAAAAGCATTGATCTTAATCAGTGTGTGTGATGTCTCCTAGATCGTTGTCATATCTCTTCCAAGGCCGTTAATAAATACAGAACCCCAGGCAGAGCGTTCTGGCTAAGGACAAGAGATAAGCTCCCTACCCTCATGGGAAGGAAGGGGGAAAGAACATGAAATGGGAAAAAAAAGATGCCTCCACATTTGTACCATGTCTGCCTTGGTCGTCCTGAAAAGACAGAAGTCCCTAATGTACAGGCGAGATAGTGACATGTCTAAACAGGGGAGGAGATGAGGTAATAAATAAGAAAAACATCTGAATTCGCTTTATCGTGTGGCACTGCTATTTAAATGGCATGCCCATCATTTTCTGGAACACAGTGTTTAGTCACGGCTTAGAGCGCCAGAAATTCTTTGAGCCAAGAAGATCACACCTCAGTTGGAAGGACACAGATAAGGACAAGCCTCCGGCACTTAGACACCTCACCACAATGCTTTAACACGGATTGACATTCTTGTCGGGAGATGGTGGAATGACAAGCAAGACGAATCTAAGCTCCTATATCTGTCTTCATTTAAAGGGATAGTTCACCCAAAATGAAAATTTTGTTATCATTTACTCATCCTCATGTTTTTTATTTATTTATTTATTTATTTATTTTTTTTAATCAGTATGACTTACCTTCATTTTACTAACATGGAATACAAAAGGAAATGTTAGGCAGTCACCATTCACTTTTATTGCATCTTTTATTTTTTTTATTTTTATTTTTTTCCATAGAATGAAAGTGAATGGTAACTGCGGCTAACATTCTGGAATTCTGAAGCCAAACATCTCCTTTTGTGTTCTTTGGAAAAAAAGAAAGTCAGAAGAGTTTGGAACAACATGATAGTGAGTTTTCATTTTTTGGATGAACTATCTCTTTAATGTACTTCCGACCGATATTTTAAAGTCTCAATGTTTACGATCAATGACATTTTGCATGTCCGTCCCCAGATGCAAACCTTCGTTAAGGTGAGCCACACATTGTCTGCAAACATCATTAAAAAGTTAATAAATGCATAGCTTTTTGAAATATGTAAACACCCAGGGTTTCAAGAGACACACTGTGATACAGAAGTCTGTTTGAAGCCAGGTGTGTATCCCATCGCAGTCAGGAGCGAGCACTGCAGTCCTGCACCCCCTGCCAGCGAGGAACCCTGCCATCAAAACCCCCCAAAGCGCCACACACCCATCCATCCCTCCACTTGTCTAATTAAACATAGTTAACATTCATCACAAGGTCTTATGCAGATGAGCAAAGAGAAAGACAAGGTGCATGGCACATTAAGAAAAACAACATGGTGGTGGGTGTTGGGGCAAATTGCGATTCGGTGAGATATCTTCAGTTTGACCTCATTCATCAATTAATTAGAACTATTATGGGGTGGTGGGCTAGAACAAGAGCAGGAGTCATTGCTGTGTCAGTCTTGGCTCCTGGTAAATGACTTCTGCCACTCCTCTCATGCCTCTGAGCTGACATATGTCAGTCAGGCTGTCACTATCACTGATGTGGACACACAAATAAACACACGAAATTCTTTGACGAAGACGACCCAGGAATCTGAGTCCGAGAGAAAAGAAGGTCCCCCATAGAGAAATAGTGACTCTAGGACACACCAGAGGAGTTTTAGTGTGTGTG